>NC_088419.1:78415231-78572731 GCF_034236695.1 Oncorhynchus nerka
CAGCAGGACAGGAAGTGAGTGTACATCCTGCCAACAGAGGTCACTTCCTCTCTTTACAGTGAACTAATTATAGCCTAATTTAAAGTATCAGCTGGACTGGCTTCTCTCAAAGGGATAGAATGAGAATAATCTCTTTATTTTCCCCAGTTACCCTGTTGTCACAGACCATAATATCCTAAACCGGACAATGAACACACAATGAATCTTACCAAACTCCTATCTTCTCCATATTAAGTTACCTATTCTTCTATAGTCTACATGGGTCCTGCACCTAGCCAAATCCCCCCATGTCCTCTTTCAGTATTACATAATGCAACCATCATCAACGGAGAGGCCAGGTGCAGAGGGTATAGTGGGGGTATAACAGTGAGGATACAATTAAGCAATAAGGCCCGAGGGGGTGTGGTATATGGCAAATATACCCCGGCTAAGGGCTGTTCTTAAGCACGACGCAATGCAGAGTGCCAGGATACAGCCATTAGCCATGGTATATTGGCCATATACCACAAACCCCCTAGGTGACTTATTGCTATTATAAACTGGTTACCAACATAATTAGAGCAGTAAAAATACATGTTTTGACATACGCATGGTATATCTGATATACAACGTCTGTCAGCCAATCAGCATCCAGGAGCCAAACTACCTGGTTTATAATAGGTTATGCATGCCAGTTTAGAATTCCACCCTGCCTCTGAACCCTGGCCAGCAGAAATCACAGCGCTGTTTTTTGGGTTAACACTGGGTCTTCATTCCAACCAAGCAGAAACATCTCTCTCTCTCTCTCTCTTTATCTCTCTCTCTTTCTCCCACACGCACACACACACACACACGCACACACACACACACACACACACACACACACACACACACACACACACACACACACACACACACACACACACACACACACACACACACACACACACACACACAGTAACAGAGTGTAAATGTACCTTGTGATATTCCGCTCTTCTCCCAATGTCCTTCTCCTTGCCTCAAGTAAGAGAATACTGGGAAACTTTTCACTGGGGAAGAGTGAAGATGTCTGTTCAGATATAATAACGCACACACATCTTTTAATAACAAAATGCACTCTCTCTTACCATAGGGCGTTGGAGGAGAGATAGGAAATGCTGGTGTGGACGGGACTATGTCACAGCTGTCCGTTACTGGAGTCTGTCCTTCATAGTCCACACTGTCCATCCTGGAGAGACGACCACACTGTAACACAGACACACCAGACAGACAGACAGACAGACAGACAGACAGACAGACAGACAGACAGACAGACAGACAGACAGACAGACATACAGACATACAGACAGACAGACAGACAGACAGACAGACAGACAGACAGACAGACAGACAGACAGACAGACAGACAGACAGACAGGCAAACACACAGACAGACAGACAGCCAAACAGACAGACAGGCAAACAGACAGACAGACAGACAGCCAAACAGATAGGCAGACAGACAGACAGACAGACAGGCAGACAGACAGACAGACAGACAGACAGACAGACAGACAGACAGACAGACAGACAGACAGACAGACAGACAGACAGACAGACAGACAGACAGACAGACAGACAGACAGACAGACAGACAGACAGACAGACAGACAGACAGACAGACAGGCAGGCAGACAGGCAGGCAGATAGACTGACATCAGTCTTGTGATCAGTGTGTGTAGCTACTCTCTGTGTTGTAATGTAAACAGTCAGGCCATTCATGCTGCCGTGCCATAAGAATGGGTATGAGAGCGGATCTGTGGCCCAAATGGCACCCTATTCTCTATATAGTACACGCTCTGGCCCAAATAGTGCATTATATATGGAATTGAGTGCCATTTGGGACACAGCCAAGGAATCTCAGCTATTTAGACAAACAGCCTGACCACTACAGTTCTGCTTCACTCAAACTAACACATTAACTACTGTACTAAGTTAATTCAATGTAAATTAATCACAAACTAAACCAGGTGTTTTTAAGGTAGATAAACCATGAACACAGTAAATTGTTTTAAAGTAGATTATCCATGAATATAGCCAGGTGTTTTTAAAGTAGATTAATCATGAACAAAACCAGGTGTTTTTAAGGTAGATTAACCATGAACAAAGCCAGGTGTTTTTAAGGTAGATTAACCATGAACAAAGCCAGGTGTTTTTAAGGTAGATTAACCATGAACATAGCGCCAGGTGTTTTTAAGGTATATTAACCATGAACAAAGCGCCAGGTGTTTTTAAAGTAGATTAACCATGAACAAAGCCAGGTGTTTTTAAAGTATATTAACCATGAACATAGAGCCAGGTGTTTTTAAAGTAGATTAACCATGAACATAGAGCCAGGTGTTTTTAAAGTAGATTAACCATGAACAAAGCCAGGTGTTTTTAAAGTAGATTAACCATGAACAAAGCCAGGTGTTTTTAAAGTAGATTAACCATGAACATAGAGCCAGGTGTTTTTAAAGTAGATTAACCATGAACATAGAGCCAGGTGTTTTTAAAGTAGATTAACCATGAACATAGCGCCAGGTGTTTTTAAAGTAGATTAACCATGAACATAGAGCCAGGTGTTTTTAAAGTAGATTAGCCATGAACAAAACCAGGTGTTTTTAAGGTAGATTAACCATGAACATAGCGCCAGGTGTTTTTAAGGTAGATTAACCATGAACAAAACCAGGTGTTTTTAAAGTAGATTAACCATGAACAAAGCCAGGTGTTTTTAAGGTAGATTAACCATGAACATAGAGCCAGGTGTTTTTAAAGTAGATTAACCATGAACAAAGCGCCAGGTGTTTTTAAGGTAAATTAACCATGAACAAAACTAGGTGTGTTTAAAGTAGATTAACCATGAACATAGAGCCAGGTGTTTTTAAGGTAGATTAACCATGAACATAGAGCCAGGTGTTTAAAGTAGATTAACCATGAACAAAGCGCCAGGTGTTTAAAGTAGATTAACCATGAACATAGAGCCAGGTGTTTAAAGTAGATTAACCATGAACATAGAGCCAGGTGTTTAAAGTAGATTAACCATGAACATTGAGCTAGGTGTTTAAAGTAGATTAACCATGAACATAGAGCCAGGTGTTTAAAGTAGATTAACCATGAACATAGAGCCAGGTGTTTAAAGTAGATTAACCATGAACATAGAGCCAGGTGTTTAAAGTAGATTAACCATGAACATAGAGCCAGGTGTTTAAAGTAGATTAACCATGAACAAAGCCAGGTGTTTTTAAGGTAGATTAACCATGAACATAGAGCCAGGTGTTTAAAGTAGATTAACCATGAACATAGCCAGGTGTTTTTAAAGTAGATTAATCATGAACAAAGCCAGGTGTTTTTAAAGTAGATTAACCATGAACAAAGCCAGGTGTTTTTAAGGTAGATTAACCATGAAAATAGCGCCAGGTGTTTTTAAGGTAGATTAACCATGAACACAGTAAATTGTTTTAAAGTAGATTATCCATGAATATAGCCAGGTGTTTTTAAAGTAGATTAATCATGAACAAAACCAGGTGTTTTTAAGGTAGATTAACCATGAACAAAGCCAGGTGTTTTTAAGGTAGATTAACCATGAACAAAGCCAGGTGTTTTTAAGGTAGATTAACCATGAACATAGCGCCAGGTGTTTTTAAGGTATATTAACCATGAACAAAGCGCCAGGTGTTTTTAAAGTAGATTAACCATGAACAAAGCCAGGTGTTTTTAAAGTATATTAACCATGAACATAGAGCCAGGTGTTTTTAAAGTAGATTAACCATGAACATAGCGCCAGGTGTTTTTAAGGTAGATTAACCATGAACACAGTAAATTGTTTTAAAGTAGATTATCCATGAATATAGCCAGGTGTTTTTAAAGTAGATTAATCATGAACAAAACCAGGTGTTTTTAAGGTAGATTAACCATGAACAAAGCCAGGTGTTTTTAAGGTAGATTAACCATGAACAAAACCAGGTGTTTTTAAGGTAGATTAACCATGAACATAGCGCCAGGTGTTTTTAAGGTATATTAACCATGAACAAAGCGCCAGGTGTTTTTAAAGTAGATTAACCATGAACAAAGCCAGGTGTTTTTAAAGTATATTAACCATGAACATAGAGCCAGGTGTTTTTAAAGTAGATTAACCATGAACATAGCGCCAGGTGTTTTTAAAGTAGATTAACCATGACCATAGCGCCAGGTGTTTTAAGGTATATTAACCATGAACAAAACCAGGTGTTTTTAAAGTAGATTAACCATGAATAAAGCCAGGTGTTTTTAAAGTAGATTAACCATGAACATAGAGCCAGGTGTTTTTAAAGTAGATTAACCATGAACAAAGCGCCAGGTGTTTTTAAGGTAAATTAACCATGAACAAAACCAGGTGTGTTTAAAGTAGATTAACCATGAACATAGAGCCAGGTGTTTTTAAGGTAGATTAACCATGAACATAGAGCCAGGTGTTTAAAGTAGATTAACCATGAACAAAGCGCCAGGTGTTTAAAGTAGATTAACCATGAACATAGAGCCAGGTGTTTAAAGTAGATTAACCATGAACATAGAGCCAGGTGTTTAAAGTAGATTAACCATGAACATAGAGCCAGGTGTTTAAAGTAGATTAACCATGAACATAGAGCCAGGTGTTTAAAGTAGATTAACCATGAACATAGAGCCAGGTGTTTAAAGTAGATTAACCATGAACATAGAGCCAGGTGTTTAAAGTAGATTAACCATGAACAAAGCCAGGTGTTTTTAAGGTAGATTAACCATGAACATAGAGCCAGGTGTTTAAAGTAGATTAACCATGAACATAGCCAGGTGTTTTTAAAGTAGATTAATCATGAACAAAGCCAGGTGTTTTTAAAGTAGATTAACCATGAACAAAGCCAGGTGTTTTTAAGGTAGATTAACCATGAAAATAGCGCCAGGTGTTTTTAAGGTAGATTAACCATGAACATAGCGCCAGGTGTTTTTAAAGTAGATTAACCATGACCATAGCGCCAGGTGTTTTTAAGGTATATTAACCATGAACAAAGCGCCAGGTGTTTTTAAAGTAGATTAACCATGAACAAAGCCAGGTGTTTTTAAAGTATATTAACCATGAACATAGAGCCAGGTGTTTTTAAAGTAGATTAACCATGAACATAGCGCCAGGTGTTTTTAAAGTAGATTACCCATGACCATAGCGCCAGGTGTTTTTAAGATAGATTAACCATGAACAAAGCCAGGTGTTTTTAAGGTATATTAACCATGAACAAAGCCAGGTGTTTTTAAGGTATATTAACCATGAACAAAGCCAGGTGTTTTTAAGGTAGATTAACCATGAACAAAGCCAGGTGTTTTTAAGGTAGATTAACCATGAACAAAGCCAGGTGTTTTTAAAGTAGATTAACCATGAACAAAGCCAGGTGTTTTTAAAGTAGATTAACCATGAACATAGAGCCAGGTGTTTTTAAAGTATATTAACCATGAACATAGCCAGGTGTTTTTAAAGTAGATTAACCATGTACAAACCCAGGTGTTTTTAAAGTAGATTAACCATGAACAAAGCCAGGTGTTTTTAAAGTATATTAACCATGAACAAAGCCAGGTGTTTTTAAAGTAGATTAACCATGAACAAAGCCAGGTGTTTAAAGTAGATAAACCATGAACATAGTAAATTGTTTTAAAGTAGATTATCCATGAATATAGCCAGGTGTTTTTAAAGTAGATTAACCATGAACAAAGCCAGGTGTTTTTAAGGTAGATTAACCATGAACATCGAGCCAGGTATTTTTAAAGTAGATTAACCATGAACAAAGCCAGGTGTTTTTAAGGTAAATTAACCATGAACAAAGCCAGGTGTTTTTAAGGTAGATTAACCATGAAAATAGCGCCAGGTGTTTTTAAGGTAGATTAACCATGAACATAGCGCCAGGTGTTTTTAAAGTAGATTAACCATGACCATAGCGCCAGGTGTTTTTAAGGTATATTAACCATGAACAAAGCGCCAGGTGTTTTTAAAGTAGATTAACCATGAACAAAGCCAGGTGTTTTTAAAGTATATTAACCATGAACATAGAGCCAGGTGTTTTTAAAGTAGATTAACCATGAACATAGCGCCAGGTGTTTTTAAAGTAGATTACCCATGACCATAGCGCCAGGTGTTTTTAAGGTAGATTAACCATGAACAAAGCCATGTGTTTTTAAGGTAGATTAACCATGAACAAAGCCAGGTGTTTTTAAAGTAGATTAACCATGAACAAAGCCAGGTGTTTTTAAGGTAGATTAACCATGAACATCGAGCCAGGTATTTTTAAAGTAGATTAACCATGAACAAAGCCAGGTGTTTTTAAGGTAAATTAACCATGAACAAAGCCAGGTGTTTTTAAGGTAGATTAACCATGAACATAGAGCCAGGTGTTTTTAAAGTAGATTAACCATGAACATAGCGCCAGGTGTTTTTAAGGTAGATTAACCATGAACAAAGCCAGGTGTTTTTAAAGTAGATTAACCATGAACAAAGACAGGTATTTTTAAAGTAGATTAATCATGAACAAAGACAGGTATTTTTAAGGTAGATTAATCATGAACATAACCAGTTGTTTTTACTAACCGCATGATCATGATCAGGGAAAAAACTCCTAGCGTAATGACTACTACATGACTACTGAGTATGTATGTGGTATAACAGTGGTTGAGTAACCAGTATGGGCTGGTAGAGGGTAGTGTGTGTACCTGGCTGGGCTGTAGGTTGGGGTGCTGCTGTGTGTGTGTGTGTGTGTGTGTGTGTGTGTGTGTGTGTGTGTGTGTGTGTGTGTGTGTGTGTGTGTGTGTGTGTGTGTGTGTGTGTGTGTGTGTGTGTGTGTGTGTGTGTGTGTGTGTGTGCGTGCGTGTGTGCGCCTGTGTGTGTGTTTGTGTTCATGTGTGTGTGTGTGGACCTGGGAGGGAGATAGGTCGGGCCTGTAGATCGGAGCATTCTGGAATGTCTGGGCTCCGCCCCAACCAGGACTGTAGAATCCTGGGTAATCAGTGACATCACTGTCCTGTCTGTGCTTCCAGCCTGAAAAGAGAGAGGCAGAGAAATATAAAACGAGTGGGTGAGAAATTCAGAGAAAGACAGAGAGAGAGAGGGAGAGAGGAAGAAACAGACAGCGAGAGTGTGAATTGACATTCCACATATATTAGAGAGCTGAGAGAAGCTGAAGCCTCCAACTGACCTCTATAACAAATCATATTGTATTGGTCACATACACGTGTTATTGAGTAGCGAAATGCTTGTGTTTCTGGCTCCAACAGGGCAATAATATCTAATAAGTAATATCTAACAATTTCACAACAATACACACAATACATATAAATCTAAGTAAAGGAATGGAATTGAGAATATATAAATACATGGACAAGCAATGTTAGAGCGATGTTATAGACTAAGATACAGTAGAATAGAATACACTATATACATAAGAGATACATAAGAGTATTGCAAAATATGTAAACATTATTCAATTGACCAGTGTTCCATTTATGAAAGTGGCCAGTGATTTCACGTCAATCAAGTCAATTTATTTGACCTTTATTTAACTAGCAAGTCAGTTAAGAACAAATTCATATTTTCAATGACGGCCTAGGAACAGTGGGTTAACTGCCTTGTTCAGGGGCAGAATGCCAGATTTCTACCTTGTCAGCTCGAGGATTTGATCTTGCAACCTTTCGGTTTCTAATCCAACGCTCTAACCACTAGGCTACCTGCCGCCCCTCTAATGTGCTATTGATGGCTATTTAACAGTCTGATGGCCTTGAGGTAGAAGCTGTTTTTCAGTCTCTCGGTCCCAGCTTTGATGCACCTGTACTGACCTCGCCTTCTGGATGATAGGCTGCTGTGCCTTCTTCACCCCACTGTCTGTGTGGGTGGACCATTTCAGCTTGTCAGTGATGTGTACGCAGAGGAACTTGAAGCTTTCCACCTTTTCCACTGAGATCCCTTCGATGTGGATAGGGGGGTGCTCCCTCTGCTGTTTTCTGAAGTCTTCAATCACCGTCTTTGTTTTGTTGACATTGAGTGAGAGGTTATTTTTCTGGTACCACACTCCCAGAGCCCTCACCTCTTCCCTGTAGGCTGTATCGTCATTGTTGGTAATACAGCATACTACTGTTGTGCAGTTTTGGGTGAACAGTGAGTACAGGAGGGGGCTGAGTACACACCCTTGTGGGGCCCCAGTGTTGAGGATCAGCAAAGTGGAGGTGTTGTTTCCTACCTTCACCACCTGGGGGCGGCCCGTCAGGAAGTCCAGGACCCAGTTGCACAGGGTGGGGTTCAGACCCAGGCTCTTGAGCTTAATGATGAGCTTGGAGGGTACTATAGTGTTGAATGCTAAGCTATAGTTAATGAACAGCATTCCTACATAGGTATTCTTCTTGTCCTAGTGGGATAGGGCACAGTGCAGTGCGATGGCGATTGCATCGTCTACAGTCAGCAAATTGATGTGGGTCTAGGATGTCAGGTAAGGTAGAGGTGATATGATCCTTGACTAGTCCTTCAAAGCACTTCATGATGACAGAAGTGAGTGCTACGGGGTGATAGTCATTTAGTTCAGTTACTTTTACATTCTTGTTTTAGTACTATATCTCTTGACACAATGATGAAAATAATCATGGCCTCTAAACCTTCAAGCTGCATACTGGACCCTATTCCAACTAAACTACTGAAAGAGCTGCTCCTGTGCTTGGCCCTCCTATGTTGAACATAATAAACGGCTCTCTATCCACCGGATGTGTACCAAACTCACTAAAAGTGGCAGTAATAAAGCCTCTCTTGAAAAAGCCAAACCTTAACCCAGAAAATATAAAAAACTATCGGCCTATATCAAATCTTCCATTCCTCTCAAATTCTTTAGAAAAGGCTGTTGCGCAGCAACTCACTGCCTTCCTGAAGACAAACAATGTATACGAAATGCTTCAGTCTGGTTTTAGACCCCATCATAGCACTGAGACTGTACTTTTGAAGGTGGTAAATTACCTTTTAATGGCATCAGACCGAGGCTCTGCATCTGTCCTCGTGCTCTGAGACCTTAGTGCTGCTTTTGATACCATCGATCACCACATTCTTTTGGAGAGAATGGAAACCTAAATTGGTCTACACAGACAAGTTCTGGCCTGGTTAAGATCTTATCTGTCGGAAAGATATCAGTTTGTCTCTGTGAATGGTTTGTCCTCTGACAAATCAACTGTAAATGTCGGTGTTCCTCAAGGTTCCGTTTTAGGACCACTATTGTTTTCACTATATATTTTACCTCTTGGGGATGTCATTCGAAAACATAATGTTAACTTTCACTGCTATGCGGATGACACACAGCTGTACATTTCAATGAAACATGGTGAAGCCCCAAAATTGCCCTCGCTAGAAGCATGTGTTTCAGACATAAGGAAGTGGATGGCTGCAAACTTTCTATGTTTAAACTCGGACAAAACAGAGATGCTTGTTCTAGGTCCCAAGGAACAAAGAGATCTTCTGTTGAATCTGACAATTAATCTTAATGGTTGTACAGTCGTCTCAAATAAAACTGTGAAGGACCTCGCCGTTACTCTGGACCCTGATCTCTCTTTTGAAGAACATATCAAGACCGTTTCAATGACAGCTTTTTTCCATCTACGTAACATTGCAAAAATCAGAAACTTTCTGTCCAAAAATGATGCAGAAAAATGTATTCATGCTTTTGTCACTTCTAGGTTAGACTACTGCAATGCTCTACTTTCCGGCTACCCGGATAAAGCACTAAATAAACTTCAGTTAGTGCTAAATACGGCTGCTAGAATCCTGACTAGAACCAAAATATTTGATCATATTACTCCAGTGCTAGCCTCCCTACACTGGCTTCAGGTCAAGTCAACGGCTGATTTCAAGGTTTTACTGCTAACCTACAAAGCATTACATGGGCTTGCTCCTACCGATCTCTCTGATTTGGTCCTGCCGTACATACCTACACATACGCTACGGTCACAAGACGCAGGCCTCCTAATTGTCCCTAGAATTTCTAAGCAACAGCTGGAGGCAGGGCTTTCTCCTATAGAGCTCCATTTCTATGGAATGGTCTGCCTTACCCATGTGAGAGACGCAAACTTGGTCTCAACCTTTAAGTCTTTACTGAAGACTCATCTCTTCAGTGGGTCAAATGATTGAGTGTAGTCTGGCCCAGGAGTGTGAAGGTGAACGGAAAGGCTCTGGAGCAACGAACCGCCCTTGCTGTCTCTGCCTGGCCGGCTCCCCTCTTTCCACTGGGATTCTCTGCCTCTAACCCTATTACAGGGGCTGAGTCACTGGCTTACTAGGGCTCTTTCATACCGTCCTTAGGAGGGGTGCGTCACTTGAGTGGGTTGAGTCACTGATGTGATCTTCCTGTCTGGGTTGGGACCCCCCCTTGGGTTGTGACGACCCCCCCTTGGGTTGTGCCGTGGCGGAGATCTTTGTGGGCTATACTCAGCCTTGTCTCAGGATGGTAAGTTGGTGGTTGAAGATTTCCCTCTAGTGGTGTGGGGGCTGTGCTTTGGCAAAGTGGGTGGGGTTATATCCTTCCTGTTTGGCCCTGTCCGGGGGTGTCATCGGATGGGGCCACAGTGTCTCCTGACCCCTCCTGTCTCAGCTTTCAGTATTTATGCTGCAGTAGTTTATGTGTCGGGGGCTAGGGTCCGTTTGTTATATCTGGAGTACTTCTCCTGGCCTATCCGGTGTCCTGTGTGAATTTAAGTATGCTCTCTCTAATTCTCTCTTTCTTTCTCTTTCTCGGAGGTCCTGAGCCCTAGGACCATGCCTCAGGACTACCGGGCATGATGACTCCTTGCTGTCCCCAGTCCACCTGGCCGTGCTGCTGCTCCAGTTTCCAGGTTTTTGCCTTTTTCTGGAGTTTTTCCTAGCCACCGTGCTTCTACATCTTCATTGCTTGCCGTTTGGGGTTTTAGGCTGGGTTTCTGTACAGCACTTTGAGATATCAGCTGATGTACGAAGGGCTATATAAATACATTTGATTTGAGTACAGGAACAATGGTGGCCATCCTGAAGCACGTGGGTACAGCAGACTGGGATAAGGAGAGATTGAATATGTCCACAAATACACCAGCCAGCTGCTCTGCGCATGCTCTGAGGATGCGGCTAGGGATTCCATCTGGGCTGGCAGCTTTGCAAGGGTTCACACTCTTAAATGTCTTACTCATACCAGCTACGGAGAAGGAGAGCCCACAGTCCTTGGTAGCAGGCCACGTCGGTGGCACTGTGTTATCCTCAAAGTGGGCGAAGAAGGTGTTTAGCTTTTCCAGAAGCAAGATGTCGGTGTCCTTGACGTGGCTGGTTTTCCGTTTGTAGTCCGTGATTGTCTGTAGACCCTGCCACTAACGTCTCGTGTTTGAGACATTGAATTGCGACTCCACTTTGTCTCTGTGTTTTAACGGCTGTGACTATAACCAAAGAGAATTATCATGGGAGGTAATACAGTCGGCATTTGATTGTGAGCTATTCAAAGTCGGGTGAACAAAAGGACTGTCATGTGTGCTCCCTCTCCGGCCTCTAGGTCACCAGGCTGTTCGTTATGGTGCATATCTGTCACCATCGTTACGCACACCTGTGTGTCATCAGACTCACCTGGACTCCATCACTTCCCTGATTACCTTCCCTATATATGTCCCTCCCTTTGGTTCCTTCCCCAGGCGTTATTGTTTCTCTTCCAGTGTCATGTCTGTGCATTGTTTGTGTTTCTTGTTTTGTATTTAGTTGCCTTTATTTCTTAAAACACTCACTCCCTGAACTTGCTTCCCGACTCTCAGCGCACTCGGTACAAAGACTTGAGTTCCTGTATATTATCACAATCACAACATAAGTAGTTAATCATGAAACATACACCCCCACACTCCTTCTTCCCAGAGAGATATTTATTCCTGTCTGCGCGATGAACTGAGAACCCAACTGGCTGTAAGGACTCAGACAGTATATCCTGAGAGAGCCATGTTTCCGTGAAACAGAGTATGTTACAATCACTGATGTCTCTCTGGAAGGAAATCCTTGCCCTCAGCTCGTCAACTTTATTATCCAGACTGAACATTAGTGAGTAATATACTCAGAAGCGGTGGGTGGTGTGCGCACCTCCTGAGACAGACTAGAAGTCCACTCTGAGTACCTCTTCTCTGCCGGCAATGTTTTGGGTCAGCCTCTGGAATCAGTTCAATTGCCCTGGGGGGTATGAACAAAGTATCCGATTTGGGAAAGTCGTACCTGGTCGTACCTGGTCGTATACCTGGTCGTAATACTGGTAATGCTGGTGAGTTACCACCGCTCTGATATACAAAAGTTCTTCCCGGCTATATGTAATAACAAAAACGTTCTGTCCTAATAATGTATAAAACACATAAAAAAACAAAATACTGCAAAATTGCTTAGGGTCTAAAAGCTCGGCTGCCCTCTCTATCGGCGCCATTTTTCAAGATTTCAAAACGAACTAAACCACAGACATCACAACTGTCCAACACCCAGTTTTACCAGAACAACAATACTGTGTGTGGTGAACCCAGTAACAGTGTTATGTAATTATTATCAAACCTCAACCATCCTCAGAAGACGTAATATCTGTTCCCTTTAGAAAACACCACACAAATCAATCTCCTCAGCCACACCACCTCCACCACTAACAACAACAATAACTGACCGCACTGTAGGAAAAATAACTTGAGGAGAATGGGGAGAGAGTGGGTGTGACAGAGGAGAGAGGGTGAGATAGAGAGAGAAGAATATGAGCAGCACAAGGGCTACATTACAAGAACAGGAGTGAAGTTAAGCATGTACAGAGCAACTTGATCAGTTGGACCCAGTCCCAGACAGATGGAAAGAGAACATCTGGAAATGTTTGGGAATCTAGCATAAAGACTGTGTGTGTCGGTATCTACCATAGAGAGTAATCACACATTCCCAAATCCAGTTCAGGTGTTTTGGAAACCCTGCACTCCAGGGAAGACCTGCTCCGATTACAGAATGACGGTAATTCCAGACACCCTTCCGAACACCCCACTGAGGACCTTACAGTAACTCACAGTGATTCATATCGCCATGGCAGCCAGATTCATATCACAATGACAGCAAGCTTTGAAGTGATGCAGAGGAAGGGAGACGCCATTGAGTAGCAACACGCATGTCCCACCCATACAGTACATACAGTACAGCACAATACATACAGTACAGTACATATGGCACATACAGTACAGTACATACAATATATACAGTACATACAGTACAGTAAATACAGCACATATATTACAGTACATACAGTACATACAGTAGAGTACATACATTACAGATATACAGTACATTACAGCACAAACATTACAGTACATACAGTACATACATTACAGTACATACATTACAGCACATACAGCACAAACATAACATACAGTACATACATTACAGTACATACAGTACAGCACATACAGCACATACAGTACAGTGCTCTGTCTACTCTACCTGCTCTGTCTACTCTACCTGCTCTGTCTACACTACCTACTCTGTCTACACTACCTGCTCTGTCTACTCTACCTGCTCTGTCTACACTACCTACTCTACCTGCTCTGTCTACACTACCTACTCTGTCTACCCTACCTGCTCTGTCTACACTACCTACTCTACCTGCTCTGCCTACTCTACCTGCTCTGTCTACTCTACCTGCTCTGTCTACTCTACCTGCTCTGTCTACACTACCTGCTCTGTCTACTCTACCTGCTCTGTCTACACTACCTGCTCTGTCTACTCTACCTGCTCTGTCTACTCTACCTGCTCTGTCTACTCTACCTGCTCTGTCTACTCTACCTGCTCTGTCTACACTACCTGCTCTGTCTACTCTACCTGCTCTGTCTACACTACCTGCTCTGTCTACTCTACCTGCTCTGTCTACACTACCTGCAGTCACCTGAACTGAAATCAACACGCTTGGCTCTAGATTACACCCATCTAAACATACTTTACATTGTTTGCAAGATCAGACATAACTATAATCTAAGTGTTCATATTCGGAAGTTGCTTTCATTTCAGCGCAACTAATGTGTAAACATTTCAACTGTATTAAAATATTACCTTTTTTAAAACCACCAAAAATGTGCACCCATTTCTTTTCTAGTGATGTAAGTGTTGAGACGGTGCTTTAAATCCCAGACGAAGCTTTAGTGTTCTTATAGATTCAACAGAAAGACAATATATTCCTTTGAGCCTATTTCAGCCATTACTGTTTTTTTTTGGAAAGGTCATTACAACATTTCTGCATTAGTAATGTTAACGGGGAAAAAACAACAGGCACAAGCAATAAAAGTATAAAAGAGTCATGGGAGTAAAATTAAAGCAATCAACCCTGCAAGATTTAAGTGACAATAGGATTTTGCACCCCTCAAACACAGGAATTAGATTTACATTTACATTTAAGTCATTTAGAAAAATCCATCCTCAGGTGGGTGGGGCATGTTCGTTGCTGCTCAATGGTGTCTCCCTTCCTCTGCATCACTTCAAAGCTTGCTGTCATCGCGACAAGAATCTGGCTGCCATGGCGATATGAATCACGGTGAATTACTGTGAGGCCCTCAGTGGGGTGTTCGGAAGGGTGTCTGGAATTACCGTCATTCTGTAATCGGAGCAGGTCTTCCCTGGAGTGCAGGGTTTCCAAAACACCTGAACTGGATTTGGGAATGTGTGATTACTCTCTATGGTAGATACCGACACACACAGTCTTTATGCTAGATTCCCAAACATTTCCAGATGTTCTCTTTCCATCTGTCTGGGACTGGGTCCAACTGATCAAGTTGCTCTGATGTACATGCTTAACTTCACTCCTGTTGTTGTAATGTAGCCCTTGTGATGCTCATATTCACCTCTTTATATTATTTCTCTAATCTTGATATTGAATATTGCATTGTTGGGAAAGAGCTTTTAAGAAAGCATTTCACTGTACTGTTTTACGCTTTCTGTATCATGTGCACATGACAAATAAACTTGAAATAAACACACCGGACAGAACTAGCAGGGGGTAGCTAGGAAGGTAGAGGCACAAACCCCTCACTGATCATACTGTATGACTGTAAGTCAAAGTTCATTTTTTTACCTTTACAGTATCACTTAGTTGTCACAATATCCCCTTGTCCTGAAACATACAGTACATACAGTAGAGTACAATATAGTACAGTACATAGAGTACAGTACATAGAGTACAGTACATAGAGTACATACTGTAGAGTACATATAGTACAGTACATACAGTACAGTACAGTACAGTACGTACAGTATAGTATGGTAGGGTACAGTATAGTACAGTACATACAGTACATACAGTAATATGCAGTACATACAGTACACAGCATACAGTACATACATTACAGTGCATACAGTACAGTACATACAATACATACAGTATTATATAGTATAGTACATACAGTACATACGGTACAGTACATTCAGTACATTATTACAGTACATAAAGTATAGCACATCACAGTACATACAGTAAAGTACAGTAATTACAGTACATATATTACAGTACATACAGTACAGTACATACAGTAAAGTACAGTACATACAGTACATATGGTACAGTACAGTACATACAGTACAGTACATAGAGCACAGTACAGTGCAGTACATACAGTACAGTACATACAGTACAGTACATGCAGTACCAATATTACAGTACATACAGTACATACAGTACAAGTACATACAGTACATGCAGTACAGTACAGTACACAATACAGTACCTACATTACAGTACATACAGTACAGTACCTACATTACAGTACATACAGTACAGTACTTACATTACAGTACATACAGTAATATACAGTATATACAGTCTAGCATATACAGTACTTACATTACAGTACATAGTCATATATTACAGTACATACAGAACAGTACAGTACATAGAGTACAGTACAATACATAGAGTACAGTACATATAATACTGTATATACAGCACAGTACATAGTACAGCACATACAGTACAGTACAGTATAGTACATACAGTACAGTACATAGAGTACATATAGTTCAGTACATACAGTACAGTACATACAGTACAGTACAATACATACATACAGTACATACAGTACAGTTCAGTTCCACCTGCAACAACTACAGCTAAGTTTGATTGGGTTCTGCTATAGTACATGTACTCCTGGCTGTGAAGACATTTCTTCCAGTCGCTTAAAAAATATATTAAAGATGTTAGTTTGTCATTTACTGTACTGTACTTATGAGGCCCTGATTTTACACTGCTTATATAGAAGTATCTATTACCGGCTTAAGCAAACTTTTACACCCACTCAGCAAACACAGTGGACAAGCCCTGGACCATGCCAGACTTCCCTTGGTTAGAAGGGTAGTTTCACAGCCAGGCAGTGTTACATTAAGGTGTATAAAGTGTCTGTGTTGAACTCTGCTATGAGAACATGTCCAAACCTAGCTCTTTACCTGCACCACTCTAAACATCTGAAAACTGGAACAACTTTATTTTCTTTAGCCTGGCATCTGGAATCATGTCACTGAGTCAGTCAGTCAGTCAGTCAGTCAGTCAGTCAGTCAGTCACTGAGTCAGTCAGTCAGTCAGTCACTGAGTCAGTCAGTCAGTCAGTCACTGAGTCAGACAGACAGACAGACAGACAGACAGACAGACAGACAGACAGACATATGTTTTATGGTATGTCTCTGAGGGATTCCACAATGGAAATCTTTAACAGTACAGCTGTAATGTATAAGCCCACTGTTGATCTGTTTCCTTTACATGTCCTTCCATAACCCCGCCTCTGTGAGATGGGGCGTCCTAAATGTGATAATTCTACTGTTACTGAGGACAATAGACTGGAACATGGGAGGGAATAAACCTTTGTGATTCTGATGTACCTTTCCTTGTGATTCTACTGTATCTCAAATACATTTATTAAATTAACAGACACACAGGTATTTAATTTCAACAGGTTTCTATCTATCAGGTTTCTATTCTATCAATGGTACCCTGCTCTGCTAATATGGTCTTACCTGATTGGCTGGCGTTGGCATGTGTCGTCGTTTGGTTGTTACCATTGGTGTAGAGGGAGGTGGAGAGAGCAAGGGGGAGGGGGGTGTGTCGGGTGGGAACAGGTATGAAGGTGGGGTCCAGATCTAGGATCAGCTGGTTAAGCTGCTCGATGGACTCATCAATGTCTGTGGCTAACGAGGCAAGCTCCTCCTGCCCGCAAGGTTCCCCTGAGGGCAACGGTGTATGGGTGGTGTGTGAGGCGTGTGTGTGACTGTCTGTCTGTACAGGCGACCCCACCCCTCCCTCCACTCCTCTCTTCACCGACTCTCTGCTGCTGCTCCCCCCATTGGGCATGTCTGGAAGTGACAAGGTGTTTGGACCAATCAGAGAAAGTGTATCCACAGGGCTGTCCTGCCCCCTGACGACTATCTGCTGCTGCTGCACCCATGATTGGGTGGAGGGGGTGGAGTATCCACTTCCACTCTGGACCAATCCCTGGCCTTCAGGTATGCTCTCAGAGGAGAACGAGCCAATGCTAGCCTCGGGGCTAACCTCGTCATCATAAAGGATGTCTGACTCCCTCTCGCTAGGAGAGGCCTTCACAGGCTGCCCTAACCCAGCCTCATCCCCCTCCATCTCCCTCGCTGCGTTACAGGAGGCTGGGAGGTCAGTTATGTCCTCCAGATGAGGTTCCAGGCCGACCCCAGATAGAAGCCGCCTGAGCTGGGTAAGTTCGTCCTGACTGGGCCCTCTCTTGGGGCTCACTGCAGTAATACCTCCGGTCCTCTGGGAGGCGATAGAAAGGCCTGAGTCTTTGCTGGCTGACAGTTTAAGGTCACTGGGGATAGGGCAGCTGGTTGCCAGGTGAAACGGAGCTCCTTCGTCACTACTTCCCTTCCTTACTCTGGCGGATAGGTTGCCATCAACAGGGCCCGGGCTACGAGGAAGAGCTGAGTAAGAGGAGGAGAGGAAGAGTAAGACAGACAGCCATAACAAATAGTGAATATTTACACACATACTCACATCTACTGAGTCACGCATATTACACGCTTTACAACCTACAATCCTCACCTTCCTGTCTTAGTCATCCTCTGACACACACATTCACAGATACATACACACACACACAGACGTTTGCCTTGTCTCCAGACCAGACACACTCCATCTAGATAACAGCAGTGTCTTTGTGTGAGCTCTACATTGCGTGTGTGTCTTTATCTGCATAGTTGCTTCTGTCTCAGAAAGAACACACAAAGCCTGACAGAGCAGAGGACCCCTCCCTCCACCTGGGCTCTGATATGACAGATAGCACGGCACTAGTCTGTTAGCTAGTGTGTTCACAGTCAACCACCAGCACCATTCAATATGCAGGCAACACAAACACATGCTACATCACATCGCCTAACACCTAGCTCACCCAGACCAGAATGGAATACATGGAATATGAATGAACAAATGAATCATCTTAAGCCTATGGGACACAGACACTTTGGAAAAGCCTATGGGACACAGACACTTTGGAAAAGCCTATGGGACACAGACACTTTGGAAAAGCCTATGGGACACAGACACTTTGGAAAAGCCTATGGGACACAGACACTTTGGAAAAGCCTATGGGACACAGACACTTTGGAAAAGCCTATGGGACACAGACACTTTGGAAAAGCCTATGGGACACAGACACTTTGGAAAAGCCTATGGGACACAGACACTTTGGAAAAGCCTATGGGACACAGACACTTTGGAAAAGCCTATGGGACACAGACACTTTGGAAAAGCCTATGGGACACAGACACTTTGGAAAAGCCTATGGGACACAGACACTTTGGAAAAGCAGAAAGGAGAGACAAAATAACAGAGATAGTGAGTGATCAATGAGGTACTGTGAGAGGGCACGGATGGCAAGCTCAAACACACACACACACACACACACACACACACACACACACACACGTGACCTCTGAAGTGTAACCCTAATGTCAGAGTAAACCAGGAAAGACAAGTGGCTCCTGCTGAGTCTCTACTCAGCTTTATACAACTCCACAAAAAAAACACAAACAATTTCCTCACATACAGTGCTTTGCAAAAGTATTCAGACCCCCTGGATTTCTTTACGGTTTATCGTGTTAGAACGTGGGATTAAAATAGATTTTTGTCCAAAATCTACACAAAAAAAACAATTGTATTTTTTGATAAAACATTTTTTTAATCATAACAAAATGATATTCATTGCATAAGTATTCACCTCCTTTGCTTAGGCAAGCCTAAATTAGTTCAGGAGTCAAATTTGGTTTAACAAATCACATAATAAGTTACATGGACTCACTCTGTGTGAAATAATAGGGCTTGAAATGTTTTTTGAATGACAACCCCTTCCTCTGTCCCCCATACATACAACATCTGTCAGGTCCCTCAGTCAAGTATTGCATTTCAAGCATAGATACAACTACAAAGACCAGGGAGCTTTGAGAAAGCCTCATAAAGAAGGGCAGTGATTGGTAGATGGGTAAAAATAACAAACCAGACATTGACTATATCTTCAAGCATGGTCAAGTTAATACTGATGCTGTGGATGATGTATTAAACCACCCAGGCACATCAACGATACAGACAACCTTCTGAACTGAACTGCAGGACAGGAATGAAACTGCTCAGGGATGTTACCATGAGGACATTGGTGATTTTAAAACAGCTACAGAGTTCAATGGCTGAGGATGGATCAACAACATTGTTGTCACTCCACAATAATGACCCAAAGAAGAAGAATACAAACATACAAACTATTCCAAAACATGCATCTTCTATGCAACAAGGCGCTAAAGTAATACTGAAAAGAACAAAAATAGCAAAGGAATATAGTTTTTGGCATAAATGCAAAGCCTTATATTTGGGGCAAATCCAACACAACACATCACTGAGATACTGCCTCCTTATTTTCAAGCATGGTGGCTGCATCATGGTATGGGTATGCTTGACATCGGCAAAGACTGTGTAGTTTTTCAGGATGAAAAGAAACGAGATGGAACTAAGTACAGGTAAAACACTAGAGGAAAACCTGCTTTAGTCTGCTTTACACCAGACACTGGGAGAGGAATTCACCTTTCAGCAGGACAATAACCTAGCCAAATCTACACTGGAGTTGCTTACCAAGAAGACAGTGAATGTTCCTGACTGGCCAAGTCACCATTTTTACTTAAATCTGCTTGAAAATCTATGGCAAGACTTGAACATTGCTGTCCAACATTTTGACAGAGCTTGAAGAATTTTGAAAGAAATAATGGACAAATGTTGCACAATCCAGGTGTGCAAAGCTTTTAAAGACTTACCCAAGAAGACTCACAGCTGTAATTGATGCCAGAGGTGTTTCTAACATGAACTGACTCAGGGAGCTGACACCTATGCAACAACTATATTTTAGGTATTTTATTTCATTTAAAAGTGGAATTTAAAAGTGGAATTTTTCAACCACTTTGACATTACAGGGTATTTTGTGTAGATTGTTGTAAAACAGTACAATTAAATCCATTTTAATCCCACTTTGTAACACAATAAACTATGAATAATTCCAATGGGTCTGAATACTTTTGCAAGGCACTGTATAGGATGATCTGGGGTAATCTGTTACTGTAAAAAATAAAACATAAACTTCCTGTATAGTAGCATACAGTGTGGTATGAAATTGCACCAGATGTTGATATTAGATAACACACACACAATTTCCTCCATCTGTGGGAAACTGTTGAGACATTTCCACCCTGAAGAGCAACAATAACATACTCTTACTGTAACAACACATGTGTATGTTACTATACAATGTACAATCTAGAACTATCTATAAAATGTACTATCTAGAACTGTATTTGGTTATTTGGCAGTCCCCATAGGAGAACCCTTTGTTGGTTCCAGGTCTAACCTTTTTGGGTTCCACATAGAACCCTTTTCACCGACGGTTGTACATGGATCTATGGGGACTGCCGAAGAACCCTATTGCATTTGACCTATATAGTGAATAGGGTGCCATTTAGAATGAACTTCTTGTCTCATTCATAAAACTGCCTTAGCAGCCAGATTGTTGAATCTAAAGAGCAGTAAAATAAAGACATTATAGATGCATAGCTACCTCTATAACATGCTAACCTGCAACATGTGTGGGTACTTCTGAACGAGTTATGTCCAGATGAATATCATAACAAAGCTACACGCACACACGCACGCACGCACGCACGCACGCACGCACACACACACACACACACACACACACACACACACACACACACACACACACACAAATACATAGTGAAGTCCTTCAGTCCAGCGAGACTCTGATACTCAAATACCAGACATGCATGGTAAAGCCACACAGCTGGTCTAACAGACACACACACAGACACACACACGTCCCATCTCACTCATCACTGTATGACATATTGAACAAGCAGCAACACAGACACAACTATACCCTGTAACTGACACTAAATCCTGTCACAACAAAACAACTCACTAACATCACTCACACGACAGACATTCACTAATACAATAAGTACTACAACAACTTAGAGCTACAATGTTCTCCCTATACCAACTGTAACACAACATCACATCAACTTACATCGTCACTAAATCTAGAAGAAATGCCTCACTCCAGTCCCTTCAAAATGTGAGGGAGAGTAGGAGAGAACCCAGATGACAAACACATGGTTGAAGGGGAACAAGAAAGAGAAAGGAATAAATAATTGAAAAGGACAGAGAAAGAAGAGAAGACAAAGAGAGGATAAAGATAGAGAAGAGAGTGGTAACCGTTCAGACCATGTTTTGTGTAGAGCTCCTCTCCTCTTCTGTCGTCCCTCTTTCTCTAAGGCAGCTAAAGCAAGACTAGCAGAGAGTAACATTCTTTCTCTCTTTCTCTAAAGGTGCTAACTGCCCCCCTGGGTCCCCCTACGCGCTCTCTCTCTCTCCCCATCTCTCTCTCTCCTTCTCTCTCTCTCTTTCTCCCTTCCCCTCTCTCGCTCTCTCCTTCTCTTTTCCCCTATCTCTCCTTCTCTCTTTCTCTCTCTCCCCTCTCTCTCTCTTCCCCTCTCTCTCTCACGCTCTCTCCTTTAAGCGCTTGACTCACCACCTACTCTTACACTCCAAAAGATTCTGTTTTGCTCTGGGTATCTCTCTCTCTCTCTCACTCTCACTCTTTCCCTTCCTCTCTCAGTACCTCCAGGGGGACGGTATGGAAACCTGCAACCTGAACCTGACAAAGTAGAAAGGGGGAGAAGAGAGACATAGGAGAGAAAGGTACAAGAATTAGGTGATATGTAGAGAGTGATATGTAGCGAGAGGGAGAAGGGAAAGGTAGAGAAGGAGAGAGCTGGAAAGAGACAGGGAGAGAGAGAGTGGGTGAGAGAGAGAGAGAGAGGGGGAGAAGGAGAGAGAGAAGGAGAGAGAGGAGAGAGAGGAGAGAGAGAGGAGAGAGAGAGGAGAGAGAGAGGGAGAGAGAGGGGGAGAGAGAAGGAGAGAGAGAGAGAGAGAGAGAGAGAGAGGAGAGAGAGAGAGAGGAGGGGAGGGGAGGGGAGAGAGAGAGGGAAAGAGAGAGAGGGGGAGAGTGGGGGAGAGAGAGAAGGAGAGAGAGGGGGAGAGAGGGAAAGAGAGAGAGGGGGAGAGTGGGGGAGAGAGAGAAGGAGAGAGAGGGGGGGAGGGGGAGAGAGAGGGAAAGAGAGAGAGGGGGAGAGTGGGGGAGAGAGAGAAGGAGAGAGGGGGGGAGAGAGAGAGGGAAAGAGAGAGAGGGGGAGAGTGGGGGAGAGAGAGGGAAAGAGAGAGAGGGGGAGAGAAGGAGAGAGGGGGAGGGGAGAGAGAGAGGGAAAGAGAGAGAGGGGGAGAGAGGGGGAGAGAGAGAAGGAGAGAGAGGGGGAGAGAGAGAGGGAAAGAGAGAGAGGGGGAGAGTGGGGGAGAGAGAGAAGGAGAGAGGGGGAGGGGAGAGAGAGAGGGAAAGAGAGAGAGGGGGAGAGTGGGGGAGAGAGAGAAGGAGAGAGAGGGGGGGAGAGAGAAAGAGACCGTTTAACATAGAGAGAAAGAGAAGGGGGTTCAAACTGAACCATCTGTGGCTGAAAACAACATTCTTCTGAGTTTCTGTTTTTTCTTTTTCACAGGCTGGCACCCTCATTATGTCTGTGTGTGAGTTTGTCTGTTTACCTGTTAATATACCGTGTGTGTGTGTGTGTGTGTGTGTGTGTTTGCGAGTGTGTGTGTGTGCATATGTTTGCATAACTGTTTGCATGGTGCCTTGCCACATTGCTTTCCCAATGCGCGGTCTGTCTAAATGACATGGCTGCCGATATAGACCTGGTTTAAAACAGCTGGGACTCAAACCTCAACCACCGGCTGTAGTGATTGTTACAGTCGTCTGGTCCAGGGTAGTGTGTGTGTGTGTGTGTGTGTGTGTGTGTGTGTGTGTGTGTGTGTGTGTGTGTGTGTGTGTGTGTGTGTGTGTGTGTGTGTGTGTGTGTGTGTGTGTGTGTGTGTTTTCATCAATTCTAAGTGACAAATAGCTTTAAATAGCTTTAAATACCTAGCTGTGGTAAGTCTGCTGTCCAGTGTTCTGAGAACCTTCTACAACACCCCTCCATTCCCTGGAAACACTGAAGTGGCTCGCATTATCGCATAACAACAGGGCACCTGCCATTCCTCATCCACATTCTCATCACAGTATCATCACATTGGACTTGAATCGGAATTTCACATAGAGTGGCAATAAAGTGGTTCTAAAATGGTCAAGGTTTAGGGTTAGATCCGGAGAATGACCAGGGTCTCCACTAAACACAACGCTTACCTGTGACATCCTGTCTAATAATGAAGTGCTATGCAAGAGGAGACAAGGAGAGAGGGAGCAATTACCTAAAAATAATGCAATGTCCTTAATATGACTGGCGAGAAGGTACGCAAATTATTTTTCCTTTAGGAGAGATGTTACAATATCTAGTCCTTCTGGGGAGATGTTACAATACCTAGTCCTTCAGGAGAGATGTTACAATACCTAGTCCTTCTGGAGAGATGTTACAATACCTAGTCCTTCAGGAGAGATGTTACAATACCTAGTCCTTCAGGAGAGATGTTACAATACCTAGTCCTTCTAGAGAGATGTTACAATACCTAGTCCTTCAGCAGAGATGTTACAATACCTAGTCCTTCAGGAGAGATGTTACAATACCTAGTCCTTCAGGAGAGATGTTACAATACCTAGTCCTTCTAGAGAGATGTTACAATACCTAGTCCTTCAGCAGAGATGTTACAATACCTAGTCCTTCAGGAGAGATGTTACAATACCTAGTCCTTCAGGAGAGATGTTACAATACCTAGTCCTTCTGGAGAGATGTACTCATAGGAGTCCCGTCGAACCAGGGGGTCCCAGGAATCGTAGTCCACGATGACAGAGGGTCCGTTTTGCCAGTGACCACTGCCTTCAGATGATAAAACCATATAAAGAGAAATAAACAGAGAGCAAGAGAGAGACTGAGGAAGACAGAGAATCTCCGTCATGGGTTTGTTGCACAACAGCCCAGCATTGTCAAGGAACACTCATATATTCTGTAACAACATCATCTGATCCCTGGAGAGGACCATTTTTGTTTATTTACTTAAAAAAATATTGTAGAAAATATGAATTCTTTCCATTTTTTTGTGTGAGTTTGTGTGCGTGATTGAGTATGTGAGTGAGCAAAGTGGAGGTGTGTTTATGTGTATGGATGGGTGAATCCTGAGCTCTTTGCAGTTCTGCTCTGTCTGTTTCTTTGCCTGTATCTGGGATCTGCATTCCTGGGTGATGTGTGTGTGATAAGAGCCTTTATTGTTTCCTTTTGAGTGGAGCAGTGTGTGTTACAGAGGAGTGTGTGCTACAAGGAGTGTGTGTTACAGAGGAGTGTGTGTTACAGAGGACTGTGTGTGTGTTACAGAGGAGTGTGTGTGTGTTACAGAGGAGTGTGTGTTACAGAGGAGTGTGTGTGTGTTACAGAGGAGTGTGGGTTACAGAGGAGTGTGGGTTACAGAGCAGTGTGTGTTACAGAGGAGTGTGTGTTACAGAGGAGTGTGTGTTACAGAGGAGTGGGTGTGTGTTACAGAGGAGTGTGGGTTACAGAGGAGTGTGGGTTACAGAGCGGTGTGTGTTACAGAGGAGTGTGTGTGTGTTACAGAGCAGTGTGTGTTACAGAGGAGTGTGGGTTACAGAGCAGTGTGTGTTACAGAGGAGTGTGTGTGTGTGTGTTACAGAGCAGTTTGTGTTACAGAGGAGTGTGTGTTACAGAGGAGTGTGGGTTACAGAGCAGTGTGTGTTACAGAGGAGTGTGGGTTACAGAGCAGTGTGTGTTACAGAGGAGTGTGTGTTACAGAGGAGTGTGTGTTACAGAGGAGTGTGGGTTACAGAGGAGTGTGTGTGTGTTACAGAGGAGTGTGGGTTACAGAGGAGTGTGTGTTACAGAGGAGTGTGTGTTACAGAGCAGTGTGTGTTACAGAGGAGTGTGGGTTACAGAGCAGTGTGTGTTACAGAGGAGTGTGTGCTACAGAGGAGTGTGTGTTACAGAGGAGTGTGGGTTACAGAGGAGTGTGTGTTACAGAGGAGTGTGTGTGTTACAGAGGAGTGTGTGTGTGTTACAGAGGAGTGTGGGTTACAGAGGAGTGTGTGTTACAGAGGAGTGTGTGTTACAGAGGAGTGTGTGTTACAGAGCAGTGTGTTACAGAGGAGTGTGGGTTACAGAGGAGTGTGTGTGTGTTACAGAGGAGTGTGGGTTACAGAGCAGTGTGTGTTACAGAGGAGTGTGTGTGTGTGTGTTACAGAGCAGTTTGTGTTACAGAGGAGTGTGGGTTACAGAGCAGTGTGTGTTACAGAGGAGTGTGGGTTACAGAGCAGTGTGTGTTACAGAGGAGTGTGTGTTACAGAGGAGTGTGTGTTACAGAGGAGTGTGGGTTACAGAGGAGTGTGTGTGTGTTACAGAGCAGTGTGTGTTACAGAGGAGTGTGGGTTACAGAGCAGTGTGTGTTACAGAGGAGTGTGTGCTACAGAGGAGTGTGTGTTACAGAGGACGGTGTGTGTGTTACAGAGGAGTGTGTGTGTGTTACAGAGGAGTGTGTGTTACAGAGGAGTGTGTGTTACAGGGGAGTGTGTGTTACAGAGGAGTGTGGGTTACAGAGCAGTGTGTGTTACAGAGGAGTGTGTGTTACAGGGGAGTGTGTGTTACAGAGGAGTGTGGGTTACAGAGCAGTGTGTGTTACAGAGGAGTGTGGGTTACAGAGGAGTGTGGGTTACAGAGCAGTGTGGGTTACAGAGGAGTGTGGGTTACAGAGCAGTGTGTGTTACAGAGGAGTGTGTGTGTGTGTTACAGAGGAGTGTGTGTTACAGAGGAGTGTGGGTTACAGAGCAGTGTGTGTTACAGAGGAGTGTGGGTTACAGAGCAGTGTGTGTTACAGAGGAGTGTGTGTTACAGAGGAGTGTGTGTTACAGAGGAGTGTGGGTTACAGAGGAGTGTGTGTGTGTTACAGAGGAGTGTGGGTTACAGAGGAGTGTGTGTTACAGAGGAGTGTGTGTTACAGAGCAGTGTGTGTTACAGAGGAGTGTGTGCTACAGAGGAGTGTGTGTTACAGAGGACTGTGTGTGTGTTCCTGAGGAGTGTGTGTTACAGAGGACTGTGTGTGTGTTACAGAGGAGTGTGTGTTACAGAGGACTGTGTGTGTGTTACAGAGGAGTGTGTGTGTGTTCCAGGTCTCCGGTAGCCTCTGGAACTGCCGATCTGCGGCCAACAAGGCAGAGTTCATCTCAGCCTATGCCTCCCTCCAGTCCCTCGACTTCTTGGCTCTGACGGAAACATGGATCACCACAGACAACACCGCTACTCCTACTGCTCTCTCTTCGTCCGCCCGTCCAGGTTCCCTCGGAGAGTTCATCAATGAGCTTGATGCCTTGATAAGCTCCTTTCCTGAGGACGGCTCACCTCTCACAGTTCTGGGCGACTTTAACCTCCCCACGTCTACCTTTGACTCATTCCTCTCTGCCTCCTTCTTTCCACTCCTCTCCTCTTTTGACCTCACCCTCTCACCTTCCCCCCCTACTCACAAGGCAGGCAATACGCTCGACCTCATCTTTACTAGATGCTGTTCCTCCACTAACCTCAATGCAACTCCCCTCCAAGTCTCCGACCACTACCTTGTATCCTTTTCCCTCTCGCTCTCATCCAACACTTCCCACACTGCCCCTACTCGGATGGTATCGCGCCGTCCCAACCTTCGCTCTCTCTCCCCCGCTACTCTCTCCTCTTCCATCCTATCATCTCTTCCCTCTGCTCAAACCTTCTCCAACCTATCTCCTGATTCTGCCTCCTCAACCCTCCTCTCCTCCCTTTCTGCATCCTTTGACTCTCTATGTCCCCTATCCTCCAGGCCGGCTCGGTCCTCCCCTCCCGCTCCGTGGCTCGACGACTCATTGCGAGCTCACAGAACAGGGCTCCGGGCAGCCGAGCGGAAATGGAGAAAAACTCGCCTCCCTGCGGACCTGGCATCCTTTCACTCCCTCCTCTCTACATTTTCCTCCTCTGTCTCTGCTGCTAAAGCCACTTTCTACCACTCTAAATTCCAAGCATCTGCCTCTAACCCTAGGAAGCTCTTTGCCACCTTCTCCTCCCTCTTGAATCCTCCTCCCCCCCACCCCCTCCTCCCTCTCTGCAGATGACTTCGTCAACCATTTTGAAAAGAAGGTCGACGACATCCGATCCTCGTTTGCTAAGTCAAACGACACCGCTGGTTCTGCTCACACTGCCCTACCCTGTGCTCTGACCTCTTTCTCCCCTCTCTCTCCAGATGACATCTCGCGTCTTGTGACGGCCGGCCGCCCAACAACCTGCCCGCTTGACCCTATCCCCTCCTCTCTTCTCCAGACCATCTCCGGTGACCTTCTCCCTTACCTCACCTCGCTCATCAACTCATCCCTGACTGCTGGCTACGTCCCTCCCGTCTTCAAGAGAGCGAGAGTTGCACCCCTTCTGAAAAAACCTACACTCGATCCCTCCGATGTCAACAACTACAGACCAGTATCCCTTCTTTCTTTTCTCTCCAAAACTCTTGAACGTGCCGTCCTTGGCCAGCTCTCCCGCTATCTCTCTCAGAATGACCTTCTTGATCCAAATCAGTCAGGTTTCAAGACTAGTCATTCAACTGAGACTGCTCTTCTCTGTATCACGGAGGCGCTCCGCACTGCTAAAGCTAACTCTCTCTCCTCTGCTCTCATCCTTCTAGACCTATCGGCTGCCTTCGATACTGTGAACCATCAGATCCTCCTCTCCACCCTCTCCGAGTTGGGCATCTCCGGCGCGGCCCACGCTTGGATTGCGTCCTACCTGACAGGTCGCTCCTACCAGGTGGCGTGGCGAGAATCCGTCTCCTCACCACGTGCTCTCACCACTGGTGTCCCCCAGGGCTCTGTTCTAGGCCCTCTCCTATTCTCGCTATACACCAAGTCACTTGGCTCTGTCATAACCTCACATGGTCTCTCCTATCATTGCTATGCAGACGACACACAATTAATCTTCTCCTTTCCCCCTTCTGACGACCAGGTGGCGAATCGCATCTCTGCATGTCTGGCAGACATATCAGTGTGGATGACGGATCATCACCTCAAGCTGAACCTCGGCAAGACGGAGCTGCTCTTCCTCCCGGGGAAGGACTGCCCGTTCCATGATCTCGCCATCACGGTTGACAACTCCATTGTGTCCTCGTCCCAGAGCGCTAAGAACCTTGGCGTGATCCTGGACAACACCCTGTCGTTCTCAAATAACATCAAGGCGGTGGCCCGTTCCTGTAGGTTCATGCTCTACAACATCCGCAGAGTACGACCCTGCCTCACACAGGAAGCGGCGCAGGTCCTAATCCAGGCACTTGTCATCTCCCGTCTGGATTACTGCAACTCGCTGTTGGCTGGGCTCCCTGCCTGTGCCATTAAACCCCTACAACTCATCCAGAACGCCGCAGCCCGTCTGGTGTTCAACCTTCCCAAGTTCTCTCACGTCACCCCGCTCCTCCGCTCTCTCCACTGGCTTCCAGTTGAAGCTCGCATCCGCTACAAGACCATGGTGCTTGCCTACGGAGCTGTGAGGGGAACGGCACCTCAGTACCTCCAGGCTCTGATCAGGCCCTACACCCAAACAAGGGCACTGCGTTCATCCACCTCTGGCCTGCTCGCCTCCCTACCACTGAGGAAGTACAGTTCCCGCTCAGCCCAGTCAAAACTGTTCGCTGCTCTGGCCCCCCAATGGTGGAACAAACTCCCTCACGACGCCAGGACAGCGGAGTCAATCACCACCTTCCGGAGACACCTGAAACCCCACCTCTTTAAGGAATACCTAGGATAGGATAAAGTAATCCTTCTCACCCCCCTTAAAAGACCTAGATGCACTATTGTAAAGTGGCTGTTCCACTGGATGTCATAAGGTGAAAGCACCCATTTGTAAGTCGCTCTGGATAAGAGCGTCTGCTAAATGACTTAAATGTAAATGTAATGTAAATGTGTGTGTTACAGAGGAGTATGTGTTACAGAGGAGTGTTTGTTACAGAGGAGTGTGTGTTACAGAGGAGTGTGTGTTACAGAGGAGTGTGTGTTACAGAGCAGTGTGTGTTACAGAGGAGTGTGGGTTACAGAGCAGTGTGTGTTACAGAGGAGTGTGTGTGTGTGTGTTACAGAGCAGTTTGTGTTACAGAGGAGTGTGGGTTACAGAGCAGTGTGTGTTACAGAGGAGTGTGGGTTACAGAGCAGTGTGTGTTACAGAGGAGTGTGTGTTACAGAGGAGTGTGTGTTACAGAGGAGTGTGGGTTACAGAGGAGTGTGTGTGTGTTACAGAGCAGTGTGTGTTACAGAGGAGTGTGGGTTACAGAGCAGTGTGTGTTACAGAGGAGTGTGTGCTACAGAGGAGTGTGTGTTACAGAGGACTGTGTGTTACAGAGGACGGTGTGTGTGTTACAGAGGAGTGTGTGTGTGTTACAGAGGAGTGTGTGTTACAGAGCAGTGTGTGTTACAGAGGAGTGTGTGTTACAGAGCAGTGTGTGTTACAGAGGAGTGTGGGTTACAGAGGAGTGTGTGTTACAGAGGAGTGTGTGTTACAGAGGATTGTGTGTGTGTTACAGAGGAGTGTGGGTTACAGAGGAGTGTGGGTTACAGAGGAGTGTGTGTTACAGAGGAGTGTGTGTGTTACAGAGGAGTGTGTGTGTGTTACAGAGGAGTGTGGGTTACAGAGGAGTGTGGGTTACAGAGGAGTGTGTGTTACAGAGGAGTGTGTGTTACAGAGGAGTGTGTGTGTGTTACAGAGGAGTGTGGGTTACAGAGGAGTGTGGGTTACAGAGCAGTGTGTGTTAGAGAGGAGTGTGTGTTAGAGAGGAGTGTGTGTTACAGAGGAGTGTGTGTTACAGAGGAGTGTGGGTTACAGAGCAGTGTGTGTTACAGAGGAGTGTGGGTTACAGAGCAGTGTGTGTTACAGAGGAGTGTGTGTGTGTTACAGAGCAGTGTGTGTTACAGAGGAGTGTGGGTTACAGAGCAGTGTGTGTTACAGAGGAGTGTGTGTGTGTGTTACAGAGCAGTGTGTGTTACAGAGGAGTGTGGGTTACAGAGCAGTGTGTGTTACAGAGGAGTGTGTGTTACAGAGGAGTGTGTGTTACAGAGCAGTGTGTGTTACAGAGGAGTGTGTGTTACAGAGGAGTGTGTGTTACAGAGGAATGTGTGTGTGTTACAGAGGAGTGTGTGTTACAGAGGACTGTGTGTGTGTTACAGAGGAGTCTGTGTGTTACAGAGGAGTGTGTGTTACAGAGGAGTGTGTGTTACAAAGGAGTGTGTGTGTGTTACAGAGGATTGTGGGTTACAGAGGAGTGTGGGTTACAGAGCAGTGTGTGTTACAAATGAGTGTGTGTGTGTGTTACAGAGCAGTGTGTGTTACAGAGGAGTGTGTGTTACAGAGGAGTGTGTGTTACAGAGGAGTGTGTGTGTGTTACAGAGGAGTGTGGGTTACAGAGGAGTGTGGGTTACAGAGCAGTGTGTGTTACAGAGGAGTGTGTTTTACAGAGGAGTGTGTGTTACAGAGCAGTGTGTGTTACAGAGGAGTGTGTGTTACAGAGGAGTGTGTGTTACAGAGGAATGTGTGTGTGTTACAGAGGAGTGTGTGTTACAGAGGACTGTGTGTGTGTTACAGAGGAGTGTGTGTGTTACAGAGGAGTGTGTGTTACAGAGGAGTGTGTGTTACAGAGGAGTGTGTGTTACAGAGGAGTGTGGGTTACAGAGCAGTGTGTGTTACAGAGGAGTGTGGGTTACAGAGCAGTGTGTGTTACAGAGGAGTGTGTGTGTGTTACAGAGCAGTGTGTGTTACAGAGGAGTGTGGGTTACAGAGCAGTGTGTGTTACAGAGGAGTGTGTGTGTGTGTTACAGAGCAGTGTGTGTTACAGAGGAGTGTGGGTTACAGAGCAGTGTGTGTTACAGAGGAGTGTGTGTTACAGAGGAGTGTGTGTTACAGAGCAGTGTGTGTTACAGAGGAGTGTGTGTTACAGAGGAGTGTGTGTTACAGAGGAATGTGTGTGTGTTACAGAGGAGTGTGTGTTACAGAGGACTGTGTGTGTGTTACAGAGGAGTGTGTGTGTTACAGAGGAGTGTGTGTTACAGAGGAGTGTGTGTTACAAAGGAGTGTGTGTGTGTTACAGAGGAGTGTGGGTTACAGAGGAGTGTGGGTTACAGAGCAGTGTGTGTTACAAATGAGTGTGTGTGTGTGTGTTACAGAGCAGTGTGTGTTACAGAGGAGTGTGTGTTACAGAGGAGTGTGTGTTACAGAGGAGTGTGTGTGTGTTACAGAGGAGTGTGGGTTACAGAGGAGTGTGGGTTACAGAGCAGTGTGTGTTACAGAGGAGTGTGTGTGTGTTACAGAGCAGTGTGTGTTACAGAGGAGTGTGGGTTACAGAGCAGTGTGTGTTACAGAGGAGTGTGGGTTACAGAGCAGTGTGTGTTAACGAGGAGTGTGTGTGTGTTACAGAGGAGTGTGGGTTACAGAGGAGTGTGGGTTACAGAGGAGTGTGTGTTACAGAGGAGTGTGTGTGTTACAGAGGAGTGTGTGTGTGTTACAGAGGAGTGTGGGTTACAGAGGAGTGTGTGTTACAGAGGAGTGTGTGTTACAGAGGAGTGTGTGTTACAGAGCAGTGTGTTACAGAGGAGTGTGGGTTACAGAGGAGTGTGTGTGTGTTACAGAGGAGTGTGGGTTACAGAGGAGTGTGTGTGTGTTACAGAGGAGTGTGGGTTACAGAGGAGTGTGTGTTACAGAGGAGTGTGTGTTACAGAGCAGTGTGTGTTACAGAGGAGTGTGGGTACAGAGCAGTGTGTGTTACAGAGGAGTGTGTGCTACAGAGGAGTGTGTGTTACAGAGGAGTGTGTGTTACAGAGGAGTGTGTGTGTGTTACAGAGGAGTGTGTGTTACAGAGAAGTGTGTGTTACAGAGGAGTGTGTGTGTGTTACAGAGGATTGTGGGTTACAGAGGAGTGTGGGTTACAGAGCAGTGTGTGTTACAGAGGAGTGTGGGTTACAGAGGAGTGTGGGTTACAGAGCAGTGTGGGTTACAGAGGAGTGTGGGTTACAGAGCAGTGTGTGTTACAGAGGAGTGTGTGTGTGTGTTACAGAGGAGTGTGGGTTACAGAGGAGTGTGTGTTACAGAGGAGTGTGTGTTACAGAGGAGTGTGTGTTACAGGGGAGTGTGTGTTACAGAGGAGTGTGGGTTACAGAGCAGTGTGTGTTACAGAGGAGTGTGTGTTACAGAGGAGTGTGTGTTACAGAGGAGTGTGTGTTACAGAGGAGTGTGGGTTACAGAGCAGTGTGTGTTACAGAGGAGTGTGTGTGTGTTACAGAGCAGTGTGTGTTACAGAGGAGTGTGTGTTACAGAGGAGTGTGTGTGTTACAGAGGAGTGTGTGTGTGTTACAGAGGAGTGTGGGTTACAGAGGAGTGTGTGTTACAGAGGAGTGTGTGTTACAGAGGAGTGTGTGTTACAGAGCAGTGTGTTACAGAGGAGTGTGGGTTACAGAGGAGTGTGTGTGTGTTACAGAGGAGTGTGGGTTACAGAGGAGTGTGTGTGTGTTACAGAGGAGTGTGGGTTACAGAGGAGTGTGTGTTACAGAGGAGTGTGTGTTACAGAGCAGTGTGTGTTACAGAGGAGTGTGGGTACAGAGCAGTGTGTGTTACAGAGGAGTGTGTGCTACAGAGGAGTGTGTGTTACAGAGGAGTGTGTGTTACAGAGGAGTGTGTGTGTGTTACAGAGGAGTGTGTGTTACAGAGAAGTGTGTGTTACAGAGGAGTGTGTGTGTGTTACAGAGGATTGTGGGTTACAGAGGAGTGTGGGTTACAGAGCAGTGTGTGTTACAGAGGAGTGTGGGTTACAGAGGAGTGTGGGTTACAGAGCAGTGTGGGTTACAGAGGAGTGTGGGTTACAGAGCAGTGTGTGTTACAGAGGAGTGTGTGTGTGTGTTACAGAGGAGTTTGGGTTACAGAGGAGTGTGTGTTACAGAGGAGTGTGTGTTACAGAGGAGTGTGTGTTACAGAGGAGTGTGTGTTACAGAGGAGTGTGGGTTACAGAGCAGTGTGTGTTACAGAGGAGTGTGTGTGTGTTACAGAGCAGTGTGTGTTACAGAGGAGTGTGGGTTACAGAGCAGTGTGTGTTACAGAGGAGTGTGTGTGTGTGTTACAGAGCAGTGTGTGTTACAGAGGAGTGTGGGTTACAGAGCAGTGTGTGTTACAGAGGAGTGTGTGTTACAGAGGAGTGTGTGTTACAGAGCAGTGTGTGTTACAGAGGAGTGTGTGTTACAGAGGAGTGTGTGTTACAGAGGAATGTGTGTGGGTTACAGAGGAGTGTGTGTTACAGAGGAGTGTGTGTTACAGAGGAGTGTGTGTTACAGAGCAGTGTGTTACAGAGGAGTGTGGGTTACAGAGGAGTGTGTGTGTGTTACAGAGGAGTGTGGGTTACAGAGGAGTGTGTGTGTGTTACAGAGGAGTGTGGGTTACAGAGGAGTGTGTGTTACAGAGGAGTGTGTGTTACAGAGCAGTGTGTGTTACAGAGGAGTGTGGGTACAGAGCAGTGTGTGTTACAGAGGAGTTTGTGCTACAGAGGAGTGTGTGTTACAGAGGAGTGTGTGTTACAGAGGAGTGTGTGTGTGTTACAGAGGAGTGTATGTTACAGAGAAGTGTGTGTTACAGAGGAGTGTGTGTGTGTTACAGAGGATTGTGGGTTACAGAGGAGTGTGGGTTACAGAGCAGTGTGTGTTACAGAGGAGTGTGGGTTACAGAGGAGTGTGGGTTACAGAGCAGTGTGGGTTACAGAGGAGTGTGGGTTACAGAGCAGTGTGTGTTACAGAGGAGTGTGTGTGTGTGTTACAGAGCAGTGTGGGTTACAGAGGAGTGTGGGTTACAGAGGAGTGTGGGTTACAGAGGAGTGTGTGTTACAGAGGAGTGTGTGTTACAGGGGAGTGTGTGTTACAGAGGAGTGTGGGTTACAGAGCAGTGTGTGTTACAGAGGAGTGTGTGTTACAGAGGTGTGTGTTACAGAGGGTGTGTGTTACAGAGGAGTGTGGGTTACAGAGCAGTGTGTGTTACAGAGGAGTGTGTGTGTGTTACAGAGCAGTGTGTGTTACAGAGGAGTGTGGGTTACAGAGCAGTGTGTGTTACAGAGGAGTGTGTGTGTGTGTTACAGAGCAGTGTGTGTTACAGAGGAGTGTGGGTTACAGAGCAGTGTGTGTTACAGAGGAGTGTGTGTTACAGAGAGAGTGTGTGTTACAGAGCAGTGTGTGTTACAGAGGAGTGTGTGTTACAGAGGAGTGTGTGTTACAGAGAATGTGTGTGTGTGTTACAGAGGAGTGTGTGTTACAGAGGACTGTGTGTGTGTTACAGAGGAGTGTGTGTGTTGTGTGTTACAGAGGAGTGTGTGTTACAAAGGAGTGTGTGTGTGTTACAGAGAGTGTGGGTTACAGAGGAGTGTGGGTTACAGAGCAGTGTGTGTTACAAATGAGTGTGTGTGTGTGTTACAGAGCAGTGTGTGTTACAGAGTGTGTGTTACAGAGAGTGTGTGTTACAGAGGTGTGTGTGTGTTACAGAAGAGTGTGGGTTACAGAGGAGTGTGGGTTACAGAGCAGTGTGTGTTACAGAGGAGTGTGTGTGTGTTACAGAGCAGTGTGTGTTACAGAGGAGTGTGGGTTACAGAGCAGTGTGTGTTACAGAGGAGTGTGGGTTACAGAGCAGTGTGTGTTAACAGAGGAGTGTGTGTGTGTTACAGAGGAGTGTGGGTTACAGAGGAGTGTGGGTTGTGTGTGTTACAGAGAGTGTGTGTGTTACAGAGGATTGTGGGTTGTGTGGGTTACAGAGCAGTGTGTGTTACAGAGGAGTGTGGGTTACAGAGGAGTGTGGGTTACAGAGCAGTGTGGGTTACAGAGGAGTGTGGGTTACAGAGCAGTGTGTGTTACAGAGTGTGTGTGTGTTACAGAGCAGTGTGGGTTACAGAGGAGTGTGGGTTACAGAGGAGTGTGGGTTACAGAGGAGTGTGTGTTACAGAGGAGTGTGTGTTACAGGGGAGTGTGTGTTACAGAGGAGTGTGGGTTACAGAGCAGTGTGTGTTACAGAGGAGTGTGTGTTACAGAGGAGTGTGTGTTACAGAGGAGTGTGTGTTACAGAGGAGTGTGGGTTACAGAGCAGTGTGTGTTACAGAGGAGTGTGTGTGTGTTACAGAGCAGTGTGTGTTACAGAGGAGTGTGGGTTACAGAGCAGTGTGTGTTACAGAGGAGTGTGTGTGTGTGTTACAGAGCAGTGTGTGTTACAGAGGAGTGTGGGTTACAGAGCAGTGTGTGTTACAGAGGAGTGTGTGTTACAGAGGAGTGTGTGTTACAGAGCAGTGTGTGTTACAGAGGAGTGTGTGTTACAGAGGAGTGTGTGTTACAGAGGAATGTGTGTGTGTTACAGAGGAGTGTGTGTTACAGAGGACTGTGTGTGTGTTACAGAGGAGTGTGTGTGTTACAGAGGAGTGTGTGTTACAGAGGAGTGTGTGTTACAAAGGAGTGTGTGTGTGTTACAGAGGAGTGTGGGTTACAGAGGAGTGTGGGTTACAGAGCAGTGTGTGTTACAAATGAGTGTGTGTGTGTGTTACAGAGCAGTGTGTGTTACAGAGGAGTGTGTGTTACAGAGGAGTGTGTGTTACAGAGGAGTGTGTGTGTGTTACAGAAGAGTGTGGGTTACAGAGGAGTGTGGGTTACAGAGCAGTGTGTGTTACAGGGGAGTGTGTGTGTGTTACAGAGCAGTGTGTGTTACAGAGGAGTGTGGGTTACAGAGCAGTGTGTGTTACAGAGGAGTGTGGGTTACAGAGCAGTGTGTGTTAACGAGGAGTGTGTGTGTGTTACAGAGGAGTGTGGGTTACAGAGGAGTGTGGGTTACAGAGGAGTGTGTGTTACAGAGGAGTGTGTGTGTTACAGAGGAGTGTGTGTGTGTTACAGAGGAGTGTGGGTTACAGAGCAGTGTGTGTTACAGAGGAGTGTGTGTGTGTTACAGAGCAGTGTGTGTTACAGAGGAGTGTGGGTTACAGAGCAGTGTGTGTTACAGAGGAGTGTGTGTGTGTGTTACAGATCAGTGTGTGTTACAGAGGAGTGTGGGTTACAGAGCAGTGTGTGTTACAGAGGAGTGTGTGTTACAGAGGAGTGTGTGTTACAGAGCAGTGTGTGTTACAGAGGAGTGTGTGTTACAGAGGAGTGTGTGTTACAGAGGAATGTGTGTGTGTTACAGAGGAGTGTGTGTTACAGAGGACTGTGTGTGTGTTACAGAGGAGTGTGTGTGTTACAGAGGAGTGTGTGTTACAGAGGAGTGTGTGTTACAAAGGAGTGTGTGTGTGTTACAGAGGAGTGTGGGTTACAGAGGAGTGTGGGTTACAGAGCAGTGTGTGTTACAAATGAGTGTGTGTGTGTGTTACAGAGCAGTGTGTGTTACAGAGGAGTGTGTGTTACAGAGGAGTGTGTGTTACAGAGGAGTGTGTGTGTGTTACAGAGGAGTGTGGGTTACAGAGGAGTGTGGGTTACAGAGCAGTGTGTGTTACAGAGGAGTGTGTGTGTGTTACAGAGCAGTGTGTGTTACAGAGGGTGTGGGTTACAGAGCAGTGTGTGTTACAGAGGAGTGTGGGTTACAGAGCAGTGTGTGTTACAGGAGTGTGTGTGTGTTACAGAGGAGTGTGGGTTACAGAGGAGTGTGGGTTACAGAGGAGTGTGTGTTACAGAGGAGTGTGTGTGTTACAGAGGAGTGTGTGTGTGTTACAGAGGAGTGTGGGTTACAGAGGAGTGTGTGTTACAGAGGAGTGTGTGTTACAGAGGAGTGTGTGTTACAGAGCAGTGTGTTACAGAGGAGTGTGGGTTACAGAGGAGTGTGTGTGTGTTACAGAGGAGTGTGGGTTACAGAGAGTGTGTGTGTGTTACAGAGGAGTGTGTGTGTGTTACAGAGGAGTGTGTGTTACAGAGCAGTGTGTGTTACAGAGGAGTGTGGGTACAGAGCAGTGTGTGTTACAGAGGAGTGTGTGCTACAGAGGAGTGTGTGTTACAGAGGAGTGTGTGTTACAGAGGAGTGTGTGTGTGTTACAGAGCAGTGTGTGTTACAGAGGAGTGTGGGTTACAGAGCAGTGTGTGTTACAGAGGAGTGTGTGTGTGTGTTACAGAGCAGTGTGTGTTACAGAGGAGTGTGGGTTACAGAGCAGTGTGTGTTACAGAGGAGTGTGTGTTACAGAGGAGTGTGTGTTACAGAGCAGTGTGTGTTACAGAGGAGTGTGTGTTACAGAGGAGTGTGTGTTACAGAGGAATGTGTGTGTGTTACAGAGGAGTGTGTGTTACAGAGGACTGTGTGTGTGTTACAGAGGAGTGTGTGTGTTACAGAGGAGTGTGTGTTACAGAGGTGTGTGTGTTACAAGGAGTGTGTGTGTTACAGAGGAGTGTGGGTTACAGAGGAGTGTGGGTTACAGAGCAGAGTTACAAATGAGTGTGTGTGTGTGTTACAGAGCAGTGTGTGTGTTACAGAGGAGTGTGTGTTACAGAGGAGTGTGTGTGTGTGTGTGGGTTACAGAGGAGTGTGTGTTACAGAGGAGTGTGTGTGTGTTACAGAGCAGTGTGTGTTACAGAGGAGTGTGGGTTACAGAGCAGTGTGTGTTACAGAGGAGTGTGTGTGTTACAGAGGAGTGTGGGTTACAGAGGAGTGTGTGTTACAGAGGAGTGTGTGTTACAGAGTGTGTGGAGTGTGGGTTACAGAGGAGTGTGTGTTACAGAGGAGTGTGGGTACAGAGCAGTGTGTGTTACAGAGGAGTGTGTGTTACAGAGGAGTGTGTGTTACAGAGGAGTGTGTGTTACAGAGGAGTGTGTGTGTGTTACAGAGCAGTGTGTGTTACAGAGTGTGGGTTACAGAGCAGTGTGTGTTACAGAGGAGTGTGTGTGTGTGTTACAGAGCAGTGTGTGTTACAGAGGTGTGGGTTACAGAGCAGTGTGTGTTACAGAGGAGTGTGTGTGTGTGTTACAGAGCAGTGTGTGTTACAGAGGAGTGTGTGTTACAGTGTGTGTTACAGAGGATGTGTGTGTGTTACAGAGGAGTGTGTGTTACAGAGGACTGTGTGTGTTACAGAGGAGTGTGTGTTACAGAGGAGTGTGTGTTACAGAGGAGTGTGTGTTACAAAGAGGTGTGTGTGTTACAGAGGAGTGTGTGTTGTGTGGGTTACAGAGCAGTGTGTGTTACAAATGAGTGTGTGTGTGTGTTACAGAGCAGTGTGTGTTACAGAGGAGTGTGTGTTACAGAGGAGTGTGTGTTACAGAGGAGTGTGTGTGTTACAGAGGAGTGTGGGTTACAGAGGATGTGTGGGTTACAGAGCAGTGTGTGTTACAGAGGAGTGTGTGTGTGTTACAGAGCAGTGTGTGTTACAGAGGAGTGTGGGTTACAGAGCAGTGTGTGTTACAGTGTGTGTGTGTTACAGAGGAGTGTGTGTTACAGAGCAGTGTGTGTTACAGAGGAGTGTGTGTGTTACAGAGTGTGTGTGTGTTACAGAGGAGTGTGGGTTGTGTGTGTTACAGAGGAGTGTGTGTTACAGAGCAGTGTGTTACAGAGGAGTGTGGGTTACAGAGGAGTGTGTGTGTGTTACAGAGGAGTGTGGGTTACAGAGGAGTGTGTGTGTTACAGAGGAGTGTGTGTTACAGAGGAGTGTGTGTTACAGAGCAGTGTGTGTTACAGAGGAGTGTGGGTACAGAGCAGTGTGTGTTACAGAGGAGTGTGTGTTACAGAGAGTGTGTGTTACAGAGGAGTGTGTGTGTGTTGTGTGTGTTACAGAAGTGTGTGTTACAGAGGAGTGTGTGTGTGTTACAGAGGATTGTGGGTTACAGAGGAGTGTGGGTTACAGAGCAGTGTGTTACAGAGGAGTGTGGGTTACAGAGCAGTGTGGGTTGTGTGTTACAGAGGAGTGTGTGTTACAGAGAGTGTTACAGAGCAGTGTGGGTTACAGAGGAGTGTGGGTTACAGAGCAGTGTGGGTTACAGAGGAGTGTGGGTTACAGAGGAGTGTGGGTTACAGAGCAGTGTGTGTTACAGAGGAGTGTGTGTGTGTTACAGAGTTACAGAGGAGTGTGTTACAGAGGAGTGTGTGTTACAGAGGAGTGTGTGTTGTGTGTTACAGAGGAGTGTGTGTTACAGAGGAGTGTGTGAGTGTGTTACAGAGGAGTGTGTGTTACAGAGTGTGTGTTACAGAGGAGGTGTGTGTGTGTTACAGAGCAGTGTGTGAGTTGTGTGTGTTACAGAGGAGTGTGTGTGTGTTACAGAGCAGTGTGTGTTACAGAGGAGTGTGGGTTACAGAGCAGTGTGTGTTACAGAGGTGTGTGTGTGTGTTACAGAGCAGTGTGTGTTACAGAGGAGTGTGTGTTACAGAGGAGTGTGTTACAGAGGAATGTGTGTTACAGAGGTGTGTGTGTGTTACAGAGAGTGTGTTACAGAGCAGTGTGTGTTACAGAGGGTGTGTGTGTGTTACAGAGCAGTGTGTGTTACAGAGGAGTGTGGGTTACAGAGCAGTGTGTGTTACAGAGGAGTGTGGGTTACAGAGCAGTGTGTGTTACAGAGTGTGTGTGTGTTGTTACAGAGGAGTGTGGGTTACAGAGCAGTGTGTGTTACAGAGGAGTGTGTGTGTTGTGTGGGTTACAGAGGAGTGTGTGTGTGTTACAGAGGAGTGTGGGTTACAGAGGAGTGTGTGTGTTACAGAGGAGTGTGGGTTACAGAGGAGTGTGTGTGTGTTACAGAGTGTGGGAGTTGTGTGTTACAGAGCAGTGTGTGTTGGTGTTACAGAGCAGTGTGTGTTGTGTGTTACAGAGGAGTGTGTGTTACAGAGGAGTGTGTGTTACAGAGGAGTGTGTGTGTGTTACAGAGGAGTGTGTGTTACAGGAGTGTGTGTTGAGTGTGTGTTACAGAGGAGTTACAGAGGAGTGTGGGTTACAGAGCAGTGTGTGTTAGTGTGGGTTACAGAGGAGTGTGGGTTACAGAGCAGTGTGGGTTACAGAGGAGTGTGGGTTACAGAGCAGTGTGTGTTACAGAGGAGTGTGTGTGTGTGTTACAGAGCAGTGTGTGTTACAGAGGAGTGTGGGTTACAGAGGAGTGTGGGTTACAGAGCAGTGTGGGTTACAGAGGAGTGTGGGTTACAGAGCAGTGTGTGTTACAGAGGAGTGTGTGTGTGTTACAGAGAGTGTGGGTTACAGAGGAGTGTGTGTGTGTGTGTTACAGAGTGAGTGTGTGTTACAGAGGAGTGTGGGTTACAGAGCAGTGTGTGTTACAGAGGAGTGTGTGTTACAGAGCAGTGTGTGTTACAGAGGAGTGTGGGTTACAGAGCAGTGTGTGTTACAGAGGAGTGTGTGTGTGTTACAGAGCAGTGTGTGTTACAGAGGAGTGTGGGTTACAGAGCAGTGTGTGTTACAGAGGAGTGTGTGTGTGTTACAGAGCAGTGTGTGTTACAGAGGAGTGTGGGTTACAGAGCAGTGTGTGTTACAGAGGAGTGAGTGTGTGTTACAGAGCAGTGTGTGTTACAGAGGAGTGTGTGTTACAGAGAGTGTGTGTTACAGAGGTGTGTGTGGGTTACAGAGGAGTGTGTGTTACAGAGGAGTGTGTGTGTGTGTTACAGAGCAGTGTGGTGTGGGTTACAGAGGAGTGTGTGTTACAGAGGAGTGTGGGTTACAGAGGAGTGTGTGTGTGTTGTGTGTTACAGAGAGTGTGTGTTACAGAGAGTGTGTGTTACAGAGCAGTGTGTGTTACAGAGGAGTGTGGGTACAGAGCAGTGTGTGTTACAGAGGAGTGTGTGCTACAGAGGAGTGTGTGTTACAGAGGAGTGTGTGTTACAGAGGAGTGTGTGTGTGTTACAGAGGAGTGTGTGTTACAGAGAAGTGTGTGTTACAGAGGGTGTGTGTGTGTTACAGAGGATTGTGGGTTACAGAGGAGTGTGGGTTGTGTGTGTTACAGAGAGCAGTGTGGGTTACAGAGCAGTGTGGGTTACAGAGGAGTGTGGGTTACAGAGCAGTGTGTGTTACAGAGGAGTGTGTGTGTGTGTTACAGAGCAGTGTGGGTTACAGAGGAGTGTGGGTTACAGAGGAGTGTGGGTTACAGAGGAGTGTGGGTTACAGAGGTGTGTTGTGTGTGTTACAGGGAGTGTGTGTTACAGAGGAGTGTGGGTTACAGAGCAGTGTGTGTTACAGAGGAGTGTGTGTTACAGAGAGTGTGTGTTACAGAGGAGTGTGTGTTACAGAGGAGTGTGGGTTACAGAGCAGTGTGTGTTACAGAGGAGTGTGTGTTTGTTACAGAGCAGTGTGTGTTACAGAGGAGTGTGGGTTACAGAGCAGTGTGTGTTACAGAGGAGTGTGGGTTACAGAGCAGTGTGTGTTACAGAGGAGTGTGTGTTACAGAGGAGTGTGTGTTACAGAGCAGTGTGTGTTACAGAGGAGTGTGTGTTACAGAGTGTGTGTTACAGAGGAATGTGTGTGTGTTACAGAGGAGTGTGTGTTACAGAGGACTGTGTGTGTGTTACAGAGGAGTGTGTGTTACAGAGGGTGTGTGTTACAGAGGAGTGTGTGTTACAAAGGAGTGTGTGTGTGTTACAGAGGAGTGTGGGTTACAGAGGAGTGTGGGTTACAGAGCAGTGTGTGTTACAAATGAGTGTGTGTGTGTGTTACAGAGCAGTGTGTGTTACAGAGGAGTGTGTGTTACAGAGGAGTGTGTGTTACAGAGGAGTGTGTGTGTGTTACAGAGGAGTGTGGGTTACAGAGGAGTGTGGGTTACAGAGCAGTGTGTGTTACAGAGGAGTGTGTGTGTGTTACAGAGCAGTGTGTGTTACAGAGGAGTGTGGGTTACAGAGCAGTGTGTGTTACAGAGGAGTGTGGGTTACAGAGCAGTGTGTGGAGGAGTGTGTGTGTGTTACAGAGGAGTGTGGGTTACAGAGGAGTGTGGGTTACAGAGGAGTGTGTGTTACAGAGGTGTGTGTGTGTTACAGAGGAGTGTGTGTGTGTTACAGAGGAGTGTGGGTTACAGAGGAGTGTGTGTTACAGTTACAGAGGAGTGTGTGTTACAGAGCAGTGTGTTACAGAGGAGTGTGGGTTACAGAGGAGTGTGTGTTACAGAGGAGTGTGGGTTACAGAGGAGTGTGTGTGTTACAGAGGAGTGTGGGTTACAGAGGAGTGTGGTTACAGAGGAGTGTGTGTTACAGAGCAGTGTGTGTTGTGTGTGTGTTACAGAGGAGTGTGTGCTACAGAGGTGTGTGTTACAGAGAGTGTGTGTTACAGAGGAGTGTGTGTGTGTTACAGAGGAGTGTGTGTTACAGAGAAGTGTGTGTTACAGAGGAGTGTGTGTGTGTTACAGAGGATTGTGGGTTACAGAGGAGTGTGGGTTACAGAGCAGTGTGTGTTACAGAGGGTGTGTACAGAGGAGGGTTACAGAGCAGTGTGTGTTACAGTGTGTGTGTGTGTTACAGAGCAGTGTGGGTTACAGAGGAGTGTGGGTTACAGAGCAGTGTGGGTTACAGAGGTGTGGGTTACAGAGCAGTGTGGGTTACAGAGGAGTGTGGGTTACAGAGCAGTGTGTGTTACAGAGGAGTGTGTGTGTGTGTGTGTTACAGAGGAGTGTGGGTTACAGAGGAGTGTGGGTTACAGAGCAGTGTGTGTTACAGAGGAGTGTGTGTGGGTTACAGAGCAGTGTGTGTTACAGAGTTACAGAGCAGTGTGTGTTACAGAGAGTGTGTGTTACAGAGAGTGTGTGTTACAGAGGAATGTGTGTGTGTTACAGAGGAGTGTTACAGAGGACTGTGTGTGTGTTACAGAGGTGTGTGTGTTACAGAGGAGTGTGTGTTACAGAGGAGTGTGTGTTACAAAGGAGTGTGTGTGTGTTACAGAGGAGTGTGGGTTACAGAGGAGTGTGGGTTACAGAGCAGTGTGTGTTACAAATGAGTGTGTGTGTGTGTTACAGAGCAGTGTGTGTGTGTTACAGAGCAGTGTGTGTTACAGAGGAGTGTGTGTGTGTGTTACAGAGCAGTGTGTGTTACAGAGGAGTGTGGGTTACAGTGTGTGTTACAGAGGAGTGTGTGTGTGTGTGTTACAGAGCAGTGTGTGTTACAGAGGAGTGTGTGTTACAGAGGAGTGTGTGTTACAGAGGATGTGTGTGTGTTACAGAGGAGTGTGTGTTACAGAGGACTGTGTGTGTGTTACAGAGGAGTGTGTGTGTTACAGAGGAGTGTGTGTTACAGAGGAGTGTGTGTTACAAAGGTGTGTGTTACAGAGGAGTGTGGGTTACAGAGGTGTGTGTGTGTTACAGAGGAGTACAGTGTGTTACAGAGCAGTGTGGGTTACAGAGGTGTGGGTTACAGAGCAGTGTGTGTTACAGAGGAGTGTGTGTGTGTGTTGAGCAGTGTGGGTTACAGAGGAGAGGAGTGTGGGTTACAGAGAGCAGCAGTGTGGGTTACAGAGGAGTGTGGGTTTACAGAGCAGTGTGTGTGTTACAGAGGAGTGTGTTACAGAGGAGTGTGGGTTACAGAGCAGTGTGGGTTACAGAGAGGAGTGTGTGTGTGTTACAGAGCAGTGTGTGTTACAGAGGAGTGTGGGTTACAGAGCAGTTACAGCAGTGTGTGTTACAGAGGAGTGTGTGTTACAGAGGAATGTGTGTGTTACAGAGGAGTGTGTGTTACAGAGGAGTGTGTGTGTTACAGAGAGTGTGTGTGTTACAGAGGAGTGTGTGTTACAGAGGAGTGTGTGTTACAAAGGAGTGTGTGTGTGTTACAGAGGAGTGTGTGTGTGTTACAGAGGAGTGTGTGTATGTTACAGAGGAGTGTGTGTTACAGAGAGAGTGTGTGTTACAGAGGAGTGTGTGTTACAGAGGCAGTGTGTGTTACAGAGGAGTGTGTTGTGTGTGTTACAGAGGAGTGTGTGTTACAGAGGAGTGTTGTGTGTGTTACAGAGGAGTGTGTGTTACAGAGGAGTGTGTGTTACAGAGGAATGTGTGTGTGTTGTGTGTGTTACAGAGGACTGTGTGTGTGTTACAGAGGAGTGTGTGTGTTACAGAGAGTGTGTGTTAGTGTGTGTGTGTTACAGAGGAGTGTGTGTGTCTTGTGTGTTACAGAGGCAGTGTGTGTTACAGAGGAGTGTGGGTTACAGAGAGTGTGTGTTACAGAGGAGTGTGTGTTACAGAGGAGTGTGTGTGTGTTACAGAGGAGTGTGTGTTACAGAGGCAGTGTGTGTTACAGAGGAGTGTGTGTTACAGAGCAGTGTGTTACAGTGTGGGTTACAGAGGAGTGTGTGTGTTACAGAGGAGTGTGTGTTGTGTGTGTTACAGAGGAGTGTGTGTTACAGAGGAGTGTGTGTTACAGAGCAGTGTGTGTTACAGAGGAGTGTGGGTACAGAGCAGTGTGTGTTACAGAGAGTGTGTGTTACAGGAGTGTGTGTTACAGAGGAGTGTGTGTTACAGAGGAGTGTGTGTTACAGAGGAGTGTGTGTTGTTACAGAGGAGTGTGTGTGTGTTACAGAGGAGTGTGGGTTACAGAGAGCAGTGTGTGTTACAGAGGAGTGTGGGTTACAGAGGAGTGTGGGTTACAGAGCAGTGTGGGTTACAGAGGAGTGTGGGTTACAGAGCAGTGTGTGTTACAGAGGAGTGTGTGTGTGTGTTACAGAGCAGTGTGGGTTACAGAGAGTGTGGGTTACAGAGGAGTGTGGGTTACAGAGGAGTGTGTGTTACAGAGGAGTGTGTGTTACAGAGTGAGTGTGTGTTACAGAGGAGTGTGGGTTACAGAGTGTGCAGTGTGTGTTACAGAGGAGTGTGTGTTACAGAGAGTGTGTGTTACAGAGGAGTGTGGGTTACAGAGCAGTGTGTGTTACAGAGGAGTGTGTGTTACAGAGGAGTGTGTGTTACAGAGAGTGTGGGTTACAGAGCAGTGTGTGTTACAGAGGAGTGTGTGTGTTACAGAGCAGTGTGTGTTACAGAGGAGTGTGTGTTGTGTGTGTTACAGAGAGGGAGTGTGGGTTGTGTGTTACAGAGAGGTTACAGATGAGTGTGTGTTACAGAGCAGTGTGCAGTGTGTGTTACAGAGGAGTGTGGTGTTACAGAGTTACAGAGTGTGTGTGTGTGTGTTACAGAGGAGTGTGGGTTACAGAGGAGTGTGTGTGTTACAGAGAGTGTGTGTTACAGAGGAGTGTGGTTACAGAGCAGTGTGTGTTACAGAGGAGTGTGTTACAGAGAAGTGTGTGTGTTACAGAGGAGTGTGTGTTACAGAGGTGTGCTACAGAGGAGTGTGTGTTACAGAGGAGTGTGTGTTACAGAGGAGTTACAGAGAGTGTGTGTTACAGAAGGAGGTGTGTGTGTGTTACAGATTGTGGGTTACAGAGGAGTGTGGGTTACAGAGCAGTTACAGAGGAGTGTGGGTTACAGAGGAGTGTGGGTTACAGAGCAGTGTGGGTTACAGAGGAGTGTGGGTTACAGAGCAGTGTGTGTTACAGAGGAGTGTGTGTGTGTGTTACAGAGCAGTGTGGGTTACAGAGGAGTGTGGGTTACAGAGGAGTGTGGGTTACAGAGGAGTGTGGGTTACAGAGGAGTGTGTGTTACAGAGGAGTGTGTGTTACAGGGGAGTGTGTGTTACAGAGGAGTGTGGGTTACAGAGCAGTGTGTGTTACAGAGGAGTGTGTGTTACAGAGGAGTGTGTGTTACAGAGGAGTGTGTGTTACAGAGGAGTGTGGGTTACAGAGCAGTGTGTGTTACAGAGGAGTGTGTGTTTGTTACAGAGCAGTGTGTGTTACAGAGGAGTGTGGGTTACAGAGCAGTGTGTGTTACAGAGGAGTGTGGGTTACAGAGCAGTGTGTGTTACAGAGGAGTGTGTGTTACAGAGGAGTGTGTGTTACAGAGCAGTGTGTGTTACAGAGGAGTGTGTGTTACAGAGGAGTGTGTGTTACAGAGGAAGTGGAGTGTGTGTTACAGAGGACTGTGTGTGTGTTACAGAGAGAGTGTGTGTTACAGAGGAGTGTGTGTTACAGAGGAGTGTGTGAGTGTGTGTGTTACAGAGGAGTGTGGGTTACAGAGGAGTGTGGGTTACAGAGCAGTGTGTGTTACAAATGAGTGTGTGTGTGTGTTACAGAGCAGTGTGTGTTACAGAGGAGTGTGTGTTACAGAGTGTGTGTTACAGAGGAGTGTGTGTGTGTTACAGAGGAGTGTGGGTTACAGAGGAGTGTGGGTTACAGAGCAGTGTGTGTTACAGAGGAGTGTGTGTGTTACAGAGCAGTGTGTGTTACAGAGGAGTGTGGGTTACAGAGCAGTGTGTGTTACAGAGGAGTGTGGGTTACAGAGCAGTGTGTGTTACAGAGGAGTGTGTGTGTGTTACAGAGGAGTGTGGGTTACAGAGGAGTGTGGGTTACAGAGGAGTGTGTGTTACAGAGGAGTGTGTGTGTTACAGAGGAGTGTGTGTGTGTTACAGAGAGTGTGGGTTACAGAGGAGTGTGTGTTACAGAGGAGTGTGTGTTACAGAGGAGTGTATGTTGTGTGTTACAGAGGAGTGTGGTTACAGAGGAGTGTGTGTGTTACAGAGGAGTGTGTGGGTTACAGAGGAGTGTGTGTGTTACAGAGGTGTGGGTTACAGAGGAGTGTGTGTTACAGAGCAGTGTGTGTTACAGAGGTGTGGGTACAGAGCAGTGTGTGTTACAGAGGAGTGTGTGCTACAGAGGAGTGTGTGTTACAGAGGAGTGTGTGTTACAGAGGAGTGTGTGTGTGTTACAGAGGAGTGTGTGTTACAGAGAAGTGTGTGTTACAGAGGAGTGTGTGTGTGTTACAGAGGATTGTGGGTTACAGAGGAGTGTGGGTTACAGAGCAGTGTGTGTTACAGAGGAGTGTGGGTTACAGAGGAGTATGGGTTACAGAGCAGTGTGTGTTACAGAGGAGTGTGTGTGTGTGTTACAGAGCAGTGTGGGTTACAGAGGAGTGTGGGTTACAGAGGAGTGTGGGTTACAGAGGAGTGTGGGTTACAGAGCAGTGTGGGTTACAGAGGAGTGTGGGTTACAGAGCAGTGTGTGTTACAGAGGAGTGTGTGTGTGTGTGTGTGTTACAGAGGAGTGTGGGTTACAGAGGAGTGTGGGTTACAGAGCAGTGTGTGTTACAGAGGAGTGTGTGTGTGTGTTACAGAGCAGTGTGTGTTACAGAGGAGTGTGGGTTACAGAGCAGTGTGTGTTACAGAGGAGTGTGTGTTACAGAGGAGTGTGTGTTACAGAGGAATGTGTGTGTGTTACAGAGGAGTGTGTGTTACAGAGGACTGTGTGTGTGTTACAGAGGAGTGTGTGTGTTACAGAGGAGTGTGTGTTACAGAGGAGTGTGTGTTACAAAGGAGTGTGTGTGTGTTACAGAGGAGTGTGGGTTACAGAGGAGTGTGGGTTACAGAGCAGTGTGTGTTACAAATGAGTGTGTGTGTGTGTTACAGAGCAGTGTGTGTTACAGAGGAGTGTGTGTTACAGAGGAGTGTGTGTTACAGAGGAGTGTGTGTGTGTGTTACAGAGCAGTGTGTGTTACAGAGGAGTGTGGGTTACAGAGCAGTGTGTGTTACAGAGGAGTGTGTTACAGAGAGTGTGTGTTACAGAGCAGTGTGTGTTACAGAGGAGTGTGTGTTACAGAGGAGTGTGTGTTACAGAGGAATGTGTGTGTGTTACAGAGGAGTGTGTGTTACAGAGGACTGTGTGTGTGTTACAGAGGAGTGTGTGTGTTACAGAGGAGTGTGTGTTACAGAGGAGTGTGTGTTACAAAGAGTGTGTGTGTGTTACAGAGGAGTGTGGGTTACAGAGGAGTGTGGGTTACAGAGCAGTGTGTGTTACAGAGAGTGTGGGTTGTGTGGGTTACAGAGCAGTGTGTGTTACAGAGGAGTGTGTGTGTGTGTTACAGAGCAGTGTGGGTTACAGAGGAGTGTGGGTTACAGAGGAGTGTGGGTTACAGAGGAGTGTGTTACAGAGCAGTGTGGGTTACAGAGGAGTGTGGGTTTACAGAGTGTGTGTTACAGAGGAGTGTGTGTGTGTTACAGAGGAGTGTGGGTTACAGAGGAGTGTGGGTTACAGAGCAGTGTGTGTTACAGAGGAGTGTGTGTGTGTTACAGAGCAGTGTGTGTTACAGAGGAGTGTGGGTTACAGAGCAGTGTGTGTTACAGAGGAGTGTGTGTTACAGAGGAGTGTGTGTTACAGAGGAATGTGTGTGTGTTACAGAGGAGTGTGTGTTACAGAGGACTGTGTGTGTGTTACAGAGTGTGTGGAGTGTGTGTTACAGAGGAGTGTGTGTTACAAAGGAGTGTGTGTGTGTTACAGAGAGTGTGGGTTACAGAGGAGTGTGGGTTACAGAGCAGTGTGTGTTACAAATGAGTGTGTGTGTATGTTACAGAGCAGTGTGTGTTACAGAGGAGTGTGTGTTACAGAGGAGTGTGTGTTACAGAGAGTGTGTGTGTGTGTTACAGAGCAGTGTGTGTTACAGAGGAGTGTGGGTTACAGAGCAGTGTGTGTTACAGAGGAGTGTGTGTTACAGAGGTGTGTGTTACAGAGCAGTGTGTGTTACAGAGGAGTGTGTGTTACAGAGGAGTGTGTGTTACAGAGGAATGTGTGTGTGTTACAGAGGAGTGTGTGTTACAGAGGACTGTGTGTGTGTTACAGAGGAGTGTGTGTGTTACAGAGGAGTGTGTGTTACAGAGGAGTGTGTGTTGTGTGTTACAGAGGAGTGTGGGTTACAGAGGAGTGTGGGTTACAGAGCAGTGTGTGTTACAGTGTGTGTGTGTGTTACAGGAGTGTGTACAGAGGGAGTGTGTGTTACAGAGCAGTGTGTGTGTTACAGAGGAGTGTGGTGTTACAGAGGAGTGTGGGTTACAGAGGAGTGTGGGTTACAGAGCAGTGTGTGTTACAGAGGAGTGTGTGTTACAGAGGAGTGTGTGTTACAGAGCAGTGTGTGTTACAGAGGAGTGTGGGTTACAGAGCAGTGTGTGTTACAGAGAGTGTGTGTTTGTTGTGTGTGTTACAGAGGAGTGTGGGTTACAGAGCAGTGTGTGTTACAGAGGTGTGGGTTACAGAGCAGTGTGTGTTACAGAGGAGGAGTGTGTGTTACAGAGCAGTGTGTGTTACAGAGGAGTGTGTGTTACAGAGGAGTGTGTGTTACAGAGGAATGTGTGTGTGTTACAGAGGAGTGTGTGTTACAGAGGACTGTGTGTGTGTTACAGAGGAGTGTGTGTGTTACAGAGGAGTGTGTGTTACAGAGGAGTGTGTGTTACAAGGAGTGTGTGTGTGTTACAGAGGAGTGTGGGTTACAGAGGAGTGTGGGTTACAGAGCAGTGTGTGTTACAAATGAGTGTGTGTGTGTGTTACAGAGCAGTGTGTGTTACAGAGGAGTGTGTGTTACAGAGGAGTGTGTGTTACAGAGGAGTGTGTGTGTGTTACAGAGGAGTGTGGGTTACAGAGGAGTGTGGGTTACAGAGCAGTGTGTGTTACAGAGGAGTGTGTGTGTGTTACAGAGCAGTGTGTGTTACAGAGGAGTGTGGGTTACAGAGCAGTGTGTGTTACAGAGGAGTGTGGGTTACAGAGCAGTGTGTGTTAACGAGGAGTGTGTGTGTGTTACAGAGGAGTGTGGGTTACAGAGGAGTGTGGGTTACAGAGGAGTGTGTGTTACAGAGGAGTGTGTGTGTTACAGAGGAGTGTGTGTGTGTTACAGAGGTGTGGGTTACAGAGGAGTGTGTGTTACAGAGCAGTGTGTGTTACAGAGTGTGTGTGTGTTACAGAGGAGTGTGGGTTACAGAGGAGTGTGGGTTACAGAGCAGTGTGTGTTACAGAGGAGTGTGTGTGTGTTACAGAGGAGTGTGGGTTACAGAGGAGTGTGTGTGTGTTACAGAGGAGTGTGGGTTACAGAGGAGTGTGTGTTACAGAGGAGTGTGTGTTACAGAGCAGTGTGTGTTACAGAGGAGTGTGGGTACAGAGCAGTGTGTGTTACAGAGGAGTGTGTGCTACAGAGGAGTGTGTGTTACAGAGGAGTGTGTGTTACAGAGGAGTGTGTGTGTTTACAGAGAGTGTGTGTTACAGAGAAGTGTGTGTTACAGAGGAGTGTGTGTGTGTTACAGAGGATTGTGGGTTACAGAGGAGTGTGGGTTACAGAGCAGTGTGTGTTACAGAGGAGTGTGGGTTACAGAGGAGTATGGGTTACAGAGCAGTGTGGGTTACAGAGGAGTGTGGGTTACAGAGCAGTGTGTGTTACAGAGGTGTGTGTGTGTGTTACAGAGCAGTGTGGGTTACAGAGGAGTGTGGGTTACAGAGGAGTGTGGGTTACAGAGGAGTGTGGGTTACAGAGCAGTGTGGGTTACAGAGGTGTGGGTTACAGAGCAGTGTGTGTTACAGAGTGTGTGTGTGTGTGTGTGTTACAGAGGAGTGTGGGTTACAGAGGAGTGTGGGTTACAGAGCAGTGTGTGTTACAGAGGTGTGTGTGTGTGTTACAGAGCAGTGTGTGTTACAGAGGAGTGTGGGTTACAGAGCAGTGTGTGTTACAGAGGAGTGTGTGTTACAGAGGAGTGTGTGTTACAGAGGAATGTGTGTGTGTTACAGAGGAGTGTGTGTTACAGAGGACTGTGTGTGTGTTACAGAGGAGTGTGTGTGTTACAGAGGAGTGTGTGTTACAGAGGAGTGTGTGTTACAAAGGAGTGTGTGTGTGTTACAGAGGAGTGTGGGTTACAGAGGAGTGTGGGTTACAGAGCAGTGTGTGTTACAAATGAGTGTGTGTGTGTGTTACAGAGCAGTGTGTGTTACAGAGGAGTGTGTGTTACAGAGGAGTGTGTGTTACAGAGGAGTGTGTGTGTGTGTTACAGAGCAGTGTGTGTTACAGAGGAGTGTGGGTTACAGAGCAGTGTGTGTTACAGAGGAGTGTGTGTTACAGAGGAGTGTGTGTTACAGAGCAGTGTGTGTTACAGAGGAGTGTGTGTTACAGAGGAGTGTGTGTTACAGAGGAATGTGTGTGTGTTACAGAGGAGTGTGTGTTACAGAGGACTGTGTGTGTGTTACAGAGGAGTGTGTGTGTTACAGAGGAGTGTGTGTTACAGAGGAGTGTGTGTTACAAAGGAGTGTGTGTGTGTTACAGAGGAGTGTGGGTTACAGAGGAGTGTGGGTTACAGAGCAGTGTGTGTTACAGAGGAGTGTGGGTTACAGAGGAGTGTGGGTTACAGAGCAGTGTGGGTTACAGAGGAGTGTGGGTTACAGAGCAGTGTGTGTTACAGAGGAGTGTGTGTGTGTGTTACAGAGCAGTGTGGGTTACAGAGGAGTGTGGGTTACAGAGGAGTGTGGGTTACAGAGGAGTGTGGGTTACAGAGCAGTGTGGGTTACAGAGGAGTGTGGGTTACAGAGCAGTGTGTGTTACAGAGGAGTGTGTGTGTGTGTTACAGAGGAGTGTGGGTTACAGAGGAGTGTGGGTTACAGAGCAGTGTGTGTTACAGAGGAGTGTGTGTGTGTGTTACAGAGCAGTGTGTGTTACAGAGGAGTGTGGGTTACAGAGCAGTGTGTGTTACAGAGGAGTGTGTGTTACAGAGGAGTGTGTGTTACAGAGGAATGTGTGTGTGTTACAGAGGAGTGTGTGTTACAGAGGACTGTGTGTGTGTTACAGAGGAGTGTGTGTGTTACAGAGGAGTGTGTGTTACAGAGGAGTGTGTGTTACAAAGGAGTGTGTGTGTGTTACAGAGGAGTGTGGGTTACAGAGGAGTGTGGGTTACAGAGCAGTGTGTGTTACAAATGAGTGTGTGTGTGTGTTACAGAGCAGTGTGTGTTACAGAGGAGTGTGTGTTACAGAGGAGTGTGTGTTACAGAGGAGTGTGTGTGTGTGTTACAGAGCAGTGTGTGTTACAGAGGAGTGTGGGTTACAGAGCAGTGTGTGTTACAGAGGAGTGTGTGTTACAGAGGAGTGTGTGTTACAGAGCAGTGTGTGTTACAGAGGAGTGTGTGTTACAGAGGAGTGTGTGTTACAGAGGAATGTGTGTGTGTTACAGAGGAGTGTGTGTTACAGAGGACTGTGTGTGTTACAGAGGAGTGTGTGTGTTACAGAGGAGTGTGTGTTACAGAGGAGTGTGTGTTACAAAGGAGTGTGTGTGTCTTACAGAGGAGTGTGGGTTACAGAGGAGTGTGGGTTACAGAGCAGTGTGTGTTACAAATGAGTGTGTGTGTGTGTTACAGAGCAGTGTGTGTTACAGAGGAGTGTGTGTTCCAGAGGAGTGTGTGTTACAGAGGAGTGTGTGTGTGTTACAGAGGAGTGTGGGTTACAGAGGAGTGTGGGTTACAGAGCAGTGTGTGTTACAGAGGAGTGTGTGTGTGTTACAGAGCAGTGTGTGTTACAGAGGAGTGTGGGTTACAGAGCAGTGTGTGTTACAGAGGAGTGTGGGTTACAGAGCAGTGTGTGTTAACGAGGAGTGTGTGTGTGTTACAGAGGAGTGTGGGTTACAGAGGAGTGTGTGTTACAGAGGAGTGTGTGTTACAGAGGAGTGTGTGTGTTACAGAGGAGTGTGTGTGTGTTACAGAGGAGTGTGGGTTACAGAGGAGTGTGTGTTACAGAGGAGTGTGTGTTACAGAGGAGTGTGTGTTACAGAGCAGTGTGTTACAGAGGAGTTTGGGTTACAGAGGAGTGTGTGTGTGTTACAGAGGAGTGTGGGTTACAGAGGAGTGTGTGTGTGTTACAGAGGAGTGTGGGTTACAGAGGAGTGTGTGTTACAGAGGAGTGTGTGTTACAGAGCAGTGTGTGTTACAGAGGAGTGTGGGTACAGAGCAGTGTGTGTTACAGAGGAGTGTGTGCTACAGAGGAGTGTGTGTTACAGAGGAGTGTGTGTTACAGAGGAGTGTGTGTGTGTTACAGAGGAGTGTGTGTTACAGAGAAGTGTGTGTTACAGAGGAGTGTGTGTGTGTTACAGAGGATTGTGGGTTACAGAGGAGTGTGGGTTACAGAGCAGTGTGTGTTACAGAGGAGTGTGGGTTACAGAGGAGTGTGGGTTACAGAGCAGTGTGGGTTACAGAGGAGTGTGGGTTACAGAGCAGTGTGTGTTACAGAGGAGTGTGTGTTACAGAGGAGTGTGTGTTACAGAGGAATGTGTGTGTGTTACAGAGGAGTGTGTGTTACAGAGGACTGTGTGTGTTACAGAGGAGTGTGTGTTACAGAGGAGTGTGTGTTACAGAGGAGTGTGTGTTACAAGGAGTGTGTGTGTGTTACAGAGGAGTGTGGGTTACAGAGGAGTGTGGGTTACAGAGCAGTGTGTGTTACAAATGAGTGTGTGTGTGTGTTACAGAGCAGTGTGTGTTACAGAGGAGTGTGTGTTACAGAGGAGTGTGTGTTACAGAGGAGTGTGTGTGTGTGTTACAGAGCAGTGTGTGTTACAGAGGAGTGTGGGTTACAGAGCAGTGTGTGTTACAGAGGAGTGTGTTACAGAGGAGTGTGTGTTACAGAGCAGTGTGTGTTACAGAGGAGTGTGTTACAGAGGAGTGTGTTACAGAGGAATGTGTGTGTTACAGAGGAGTGTGTGTTACAGAGGACTGTGTGTGTGTTACAGAGGAGTGTGTGTGTTACAGAGGAGTGTGTGTTACAGAGGAGTGTGTGTTACAAAGGAGTGTGTGTGTGTTACAGAGGAGTGTGGGTTACAGAGGAGTGTGGGTTACAGAGCAGTGTGTGTTACAGAGCAGTGTGGGTTACAGAGGAGTGTGGGTTACAGAGCAGTGTGTGTTACAGAGGAGTGTGTGTGTGTGTTACAGAGGAGTGTGGGTTACAGAGGAGTGTGGGTTACAGAGCAGTGTGTGTTACAGAGGAGTGTGTGTGTGTGTTACAGAGCAGTGTGTGTTACAGAGGAGTGTGGGTTACAGAGCAGTGTGTGTTACAGAGGAGTGTGTGTTACAGAGGAGTGTGTGTTACAGAGGAATGTGTGTGTGTTACAGAGGAGTGTGTGTTACAGAGGACTGTGTGTGTGTTACAGAGGAGTGTGTGTGTTACAGAGGAGTGTGTGTTACAGAGGGGTGTGTGTTACAAAGGAGTGTGTGTGTGTTACAGAGGAGTGTGGGTTACAGAGGAGTGTGGGTTACAGAGCAGTGTGTGTTACAAATGAGTGTGTGTGTGTGTTACAGAGCAGTGTGTGTTACAGAGGAGTGTGTGTTACAGAGGGGTGTGTGTTACAGAGGAGTGTGTGTGTGTGTGTTACAGAGCAGTGTGTGTTACAGAGGAGTGTGGGTTACAGAGCAGTGTGTGTTACAGAGGAGTGTGTGTTACAGAGGAGTGTGTGTTACAGAGCAGTGTGTGTTACAGAGGAGTGTGTGTTACAGAGGAGTGTGTGTTACAGAGGAATGTGTGTGTGTTACAGAGGAGTGTGTGTTACAGAGGACTGTGTGTGTGTTACAGAGGAGTGTGTGTGTTACAGAGGAGTGTGTGTTACAGAGGAGTGTGTGTTACAAAGGAGTGTGTGTGTGTTACAGAGGAGTGTGGGTTACAGAGGAGTGTGGGTTACAGAGCAGTGTGTGTTACAAATGAGTGTGTGTGTGTTACAGAGCAGTGTGTGTTACAGAGGAGTGCGTGTTACAGAGGAGTGTGTGTTACAGAGGAGTGTGTGTGTGTTACAGAGGAGTGTGGGTTACAGAGGAGTGTGGGTTACAGAGCAGTGTGTGTTACAGAGGAGTGTGTGTGTTACAGAGCAGTGTGTGTTACAGAGGAGTGTGGGTTACAGAGCAGTGTGTGTTACAGAGGAGTGTGGGTTACAGAGCAGTGTGTGTTAACGAGGAGTGTGTGTGTGTTACAGAGGAGTGTGGGTTACAGAGGAGTGTGGGTTACAGAGGAGTGTGTGTTACAGAGGAGTGTGTGTGTTACAGAGGAGTGTGTGTGTGTTACAGAGGAGTGTGGGTTACAGAGGAGTGTGTGTTACAGAGCAGTGTGTGTTACAGAGGAGTGTGGGTACAGAGCAGTGTGTGTTACAGAGGAGTGTGTGCTACAGAGAGTGTGTGTTACAGAGGAGTGTGTGTTACAGAGAGTGTGTGTTACAGAGGAGTGTGTGTTACAGAGAAGTGTGTGTTACAGAGGAGTGTGTGTGTGTTACAGAGGATTGTGGGTTACAGAGGAGTGTGGGTTACAGAGCAGTGTGTGTTACAGAGGAGTGTGGGTTACAGAGGAGTGTGGGTTACAGAGCAGTGTGGGTTACAGGAGTGTGGGTTACAGAGCAGTGTGTGTTACAGAGGAGTGTGTGTGTGTGTTACAGAGCAGTGTGGGTTACAGAGGAGTGTGGGTTACAGAGGAGTGTGGGTTACAGAGCAGTGTGGGTTACAGAGGAGTGTGGGTTGTGTTACAGAGGAGTGTGTGTGTGTGTTACAGAGGAGTGTGGGTTACAGAGGAGTGTGTGTTACAGAGGAGTGTGTGTTACAGAGGAGTGTGTGTTACAGGGGAGTGTGTGTTACAGAGGAGTGTGTGTTACAGAGGAGTGTGTGTTACAGGGAGTGTGTGTTACAGAGGAGTGTGGGTTCTGCTGTTACAGAGGAGTGTGGGTTACAGAGGAGTGTGGGTTACAGAGCAGTGTGGGTTACAGAGGAGTGTGGGTTACAGAGCAGTGTGTGTTACAGAGGAGTGTGTGTGTGTGTTACAGAGGAGTGTGGGTTACAGAGGAGTGTGTGTTACAGAGGAGTGTGTGTTACAGAGGAGTGTGTGTTACAGGGGAGTGTGTGTTACAGAGGAGTGTGGGTTACAGAGCAGTGTGTGTTACAGAGGAGTGTGTGTTACAGAGGAGTGTGTGTTACAGAGGAGTGTGTGTTACAGAGGGGAGTGTGTGTTACAGAGGCGTGGGTTACAGAGCAGTGTGTGTTACAGAGGAGTGTGTGTTACAGGGGAGTGTGTGTTACAGAGGAGTGTGGGTTACAGAGCAGTGTGTGTTACAGAGGAGTATGCGTTACCGAGCAGTGTGTGTTACAGAGGAGTGTGGGTTACAGAGCAGTGTGTGTTGCAGAGGAGTGTGTGTGTGTTACAGAGCAGTGTGTGTTACAGAGGAGTGTGTGTGTGTGTTACAGAGCAGTGTGTGTTACAGAGGAGTGTGGGTTACAGAGGAGTGTGGGTTACAGAGCAGTGTGGGTTACAGAGGAGTGTGGGTTACAGAGCAGTGTGTGTTACAGAGGAGTGTGTGTGTGTGTTACAGAGCAGTGTGGGTTACAGAGGAGTGTGGGTTACAGAGGAGTGTGGGTTACAGAGGAGTGTGGGTTACAGAGCAGTGTGGGTTACAGAGGAGTGTGGGTTACAGAGCAGTGTGTGTTACAGAGGAGTGTGTGTGTGTGTTACAGAGGAGTGTGGGTTACAGAGGAGTGTGTGTTACAGAGGAGTGTGTGTTACAGAGGAGTGTGTGTTACAGGGGAGTGTGTGTTACAGAGGAGTGTGTGTTACAGAGGAGTGTGTGTTACAGGGGAGTGTGTGTTACAGAGGAGTGTGGGTTACAGAGCAGTGTGTGTTACAGAGGAGTGTGGGTTACAGAGGAGTGTGGGTTACAGAGCAGTGTGGGTTACAGAGGAGTGTGGGTTACAGAGCAGTGTGTGTTACAGAGGAGTGTGTGTGTGTGTTACAGAGGAGTGTGGGTTACAGAGGAGTGTGTGTTACAGAGGAGTGTGTGTTACAGAGGAGTGTGTGTTACAGGGGAGTGTGTGTTACAGAGGAGTGTGGGTTACAGAGCAGTGTGTGTTACAGAGGAGTGTGTGTTACAGAGGAGTGTGTGTTACAGAGGAGTGTGTGTTACAGGGGAGTGTGTGTTACAGAGGAGCGTGGGTTACAGAGCAGTGTGTGTTACAGAGGAGTGTGTGTTACAGGGGAGTGTGTGTTACAGAGGAGTGTGGGTTACAGAGCAGTGTGTGTTACAGAGGTATGCAGAGAGCAGTGTGTGTTACAGAGGAGTGTGGGTTACAGAGCAGTGTGTGTTGCAGAGGAGTGTGTGTGTGTTACAGAGCAGTGTGTGTTACAGAGGAGTGTGTGTGTGTGTTACAGAGCAGTGTGTGTTACAGAGGAGTGTGGGTTACAGAGCAGTGTGTGTTACAGAGGAGTGTGGGTTACAGAGGAGTGTGTGTTACAGAGGAGTGTGTGTTACAGAGCAGTGTGTGTTATAGTTAGCCAGTCTCTGCAGTGTGCTGAATACTGCCCCTTTCTGGAAAGAGCAAGAAGGCACAGGTTGCTTTGCTCAAATCTTTTGGCACAATTTCTGCTCACACACGCATATTATGAAACAGACATGTCTGTGTCTGTTCAGACTAATTAAACAGGAGAACAATTCAGATGTGGTGGTCTCAGAAGGATTGGTTTTGATTTGATAGTGAGTCATTATATTTGTCTGTTCTACTCTGTTCTGTTCTGCTCTGTTCTGCTCTGCTCTGTTCTACTCTGTTCTGTTCTGCTCTGTTCCGTTCTGCTCTGCTCTGTTCTGTTCTGCTCTGCTCTGCTCTGCTCTGTTCTGTTCTGTTCTGTTCCATTCTGCTCTGTTACGTTCTGCTCCGTTCTGCTCTGTTCTGTTCTGCTCTGCTCTGCTCTGCTCTGTTCTGTTCTGCTCTGTTCTGTTCCATTCTGCTCTGTTACGTTCGTTCTGCTCCGTTCTGCTCTGTTCTGTTCTGCTCCGTTCTGTTCTGCTCCGTTCTGTTTTGCTCTGCTCTGTTCCGCTCTGTTCTGCTCCGTTCTGTTCTGCTCCGTTCTGTTCTGCTCTGTTCCGCTCTGTTCTGTTCTGCTCTGTTCCGTTCTGTTCCGTTATGCTCTGTTACGTTCTGCTCCGTTCTGCTCTGTTCTGTTCTGCTCCGTTCTGTTCTGCTCCGTTCTGTTCTGCTCTGTTCCGCTCTGTTCTGTTCTGCTCTGTTCCATTCTGCTCCGTTCTGCTCTGTTCTGTTCTGCTCCGTTCTGTTCTGCTCCATTTTGTTTTGCTCTGCTCTGTTCCGCTCCGTTCTGTTCTGCTCCGATCTGTTCTGCTCCGTTCCGTTCTGCTCTGTTCTGCTCTGTTCTGTTCTGCTCTGTTCCATTCTGCTCTGTTCTGCTCTGTTCTGCTCTGTTCTGTTCTGCTCTGTTGTGTTCCGTTCTGCTCTGTTCCGTTCTGCTCCGTTCTGCTCTGTTCTGTTCTGCTCCGTTCTGTTCTGCTCCGTTCTGTTCTGCTCTGTTCCGTTCTGCTCCGTTCTGCTCTGTTCCGCTCCGTTCTGTTCTGCTCTGTTCTGTTTTGCTCTGCTCTGTTCCGCTCCGTTCTGCTCCGTTCTGTTCTGCTCCGTTCCGTTCTGCTCTGTTCTGCTCTGTTCTGCTCTGTTCTACTCTGTTCTGTTCTGCTCTGCTCTGTTCTGCTCTGTTCTGCTCTGTTCTCTTCTGCTCTGTTCTGTTCCGTTCTGCTCTGTTCCGTTCTGCTCCGTTCTGCTCCGTTCTGTTCTGCTCCGTTTTGTTTTGCTCTGCTCTGTTCCGCTCTGTTCTGCTCCGTTCTGTTCTGCTCCGTTCTGTTCTGCTCCGTTCCGTTCTGCTCTGTTCTGTTCTGTTCTGTTCTGTTCTGTTCTGTTCTGTTCTGCTATGTTCTGTTCTGCTCTGTTCTGTTCTGTTCTGTTCTGTTCTGTTCTGCTCTGTTCCGTTCTGCTCTGTTCTGTTCTGTTCTGTTCTGTTCTGCTCTGTTCCGTTCTGCTCTGCTCTGTTCTCCTCTGTTCTGCTCTGTTCTGTTCTGCTCTGTTCTGTTCCGTTCTCCTCTGTTCCGTTCTGCTCTGTTCTGTTCTGCTCCGTTCTGTTTTGCTCTGCTCTGTTCCGCTCTGTTCTGCTCCGTTCTGTTCTGCTCCGTTCTGTTCTGCTCTGTTCCGCTCTGTTCTGCTCTGTTCCGTTCTGCTCCGTTCTGCTCTGTTCTGCTCCGTTCCGTTCTGCTCTGTTCTGCTCTGTTCTGCTCCGTTCCGTTCTGCTCTGTTCTGCTCTGTTCTGCTCTGTTCTATTCTGCTCTGTTCCGTTCTGCTCTGCTCTGTTCTGCTCTGTTCTGTTCTGCTCTGTTCAGTTCCGTTCTGCTCTGTTCCGTTCTGCTCCGTTCTGTTCTGCTCCGTTCTGTTTTGCTCTGCTCTGTTCCGCTCTGTTCTGCTCCGTTCTGTTCTGCTCCGTTCTGTTCTGCTCTGTTCCGCTCTGTTCTGTTCCGTTCTGCTCCGTTCTGCTCCATTCTGTTCTGCTCCGTTCTGTTTTGCTCTGCTCTGTTCCGCTCCGTTCTGTTCCGTTCTGTTCTGCTCCGTTCTGCTCTGTTCTGCTCAGTTCTGCTCTGTTCTGTTCTGCTCTGTTCCATTCTGTTCTGCTCTGTTCTGCTCTGTTCTGTTCTGCTCTGTTCTGTTCCGTTCTGCTCTGTTCCGTTCTGCTCCGTTCTGCTCTGTTCTGTTCTGCTCCGTTCTGTTCTGCTCCGTTCTGTTTTGCTCTGCTCTGTTCCGCTCTGTTCTGCTCTGTTCCATTCTGCTCTGCTCTGTTCTGCTCTGTTCTGCTCTGTTCTGTTCTGCTCTGTTCTGTTCCGTTCTGCTCTGTTCCGTTCTGCTCTGTTCCGTTCTGCTCCGTTCTGCTCTGTTCTGTTCTGCTCCGTTCTGTTCTGCTCCGTTCTGTTTTGCTCTGCTCTGTTCCGCTCTGTTCTGTTCTGCTCTGTTCCATTCTGCTCTGCTCTGTTCCGTTCTGTTCTGCTCTGTTCTGTTTTGCTCTGCTCTGTTCCGCTCCGTTCTGCTCCGTTCTGTTCTGCTCCGTTCCGTTCTGCTCTGTTCTGCTCTGTTCTGCTCTGTTCTACTCTGTTCTGTTCTGCTCTGCTCTGTTCTGCTCTGTTCTCTTCTGCTCTGTTCTGTTCCGTTCTGCTCTGTTCCGTTCTGCTCCGTTCTGCTCCGTTCTGTTCTGCTCCGTTTTGTTTTGCTCTGCTCTGTTCCGCTCTGTTCTGCTCCGTTCTGTTCTGCTCCGTTCTGTTCTGCTCCGTTCCGTTCTGCTCTGTTCTGTTCTGTTCTGTTCTGTTCTGTTCTGTTCTGCTATGTTCTGTTCTGCTCTGTTCTGTTCTGTTCTGTTCTGTTCTGTTCTGCTCTGTTCCGTTCTGCTCTGTTCTGTTCTGTTCTGTTCTGTTCTGCTCTGTTCCGTTCTGCTCTGCTCTGTTCTCCTCTGTTCTGCTCTGTTCTGTTCTGCTCTGTTCTGTTCCGTTCTCCTCTGTTCCGTTCTGCTCTGTTCTGTTCTGCTCCGTTCTGTTTTGCTCTGCTCTGTTCCGCTCTGTTCTGCTCCGTTCTGTTCTGCTCCGTTCTGTTCTGCTCTGTTCCGCTCTGTTCTGCTCTGTTCCGTTCTGCTCCGTTCTGCTCTGTTCTGCTCCGTTCCGTTCTGCTCTGTTCTGCTCTGTTCTGCTCCGTTCCGTTCTGCTCTGTTCTGCTCTGTTCTGCTCTGTTCTATTCTGCTCTGTTCCGTTCTGCTCTGCTCTGTTCTGCTCTGTTCTGTTCTGCTCTGTTCAGTTCCGTTCTGCTCTGTTCCGTTCTGCTCCGTTCTGTTCTGCTCCGTTCTGTTTTGCTCTGCTCTGTTCCGCTCTGTTCTGCTCCGTTCTGTTCTGCTCCGTTCTGTTCTGCTCTGTTCCGCTCTGTTCTGTTCCGTTCTGCTCCGTTCTGCTCCATTCTGTTCTGCTCCGTTCTGTTTTGCTCTGCTCTGTTCCGCTCCGTTCTGTTCCGTTCTGTTCTGCTCCGTTCTGCTCTGTTCTGCTCAGTTCTGCTCTGTTCTGTTCTGCTCTGTTCCATTCTGTTCTGCTCTGTTCTGCTCTGTTCTGTTCCGTTCTGCTCTGTTCCGTTCTGCTCCGTTCTGCTCTGTTCTGTTCTGCTCCGTTCTGTTCTGCTCCGTTCTGTTTTGCTCTGCTCTGTTCCGCTCTGTTCTGCTCTGTTCCATTCTGCTCTGCTCTGTTCTGCTCTGTTCTGCTCTGTTCTGTTCTGCTCTGTTCTGTTCCGTTCTGCTCTGTTCCGTTCTGCTCCGTTCTGCTCTGTTCTGTTCTGCTCCGTTCTGTTCTGCTCCGTTCTGTTTTGCTCTGCTCTGTTCCGCTCTGTTCTGCTCTGTTCTGCTCTGTTCTATTCTGCTCTGTTCTGTTCTGTTCTGTTCTGTTCTGTTCTGTTCTGCTCTGTTCTGTTCTGCTCTGTTCTGTTCTGTTCTGTTCTGTTCTGTTCTGCTCTGTTCCGTTCTGCTCTGTTCTGTTCTGTTCTGTTCTGTTCTGCTCTGTTCCGTTCTGCTCTGCTCTGTTCTCCTCTGTTCTGCTCTGTTCTGTTCTGCTCTGTTCTGTTCCGTTCTCCTCTGTTCCGTTCTGCTCTGTTCTGTTCTGCTCCGTTCTGTTTTGCTCTGCTCTGTTCCGCTCTGTTCTGCTCCGTTCTGTTCTGCTCCGTTCTGTTCTGCTCTGTTCCGCTCTGTTCTGCTCTGTTCCGTTCTGCTCCGTTCTGCTCTGTTCTGCTCCGTTCCGTTCTGCTCTGTTCTGCTCTGTTCTGCTCCGTTCCGTTCTGCTCTGTTCTGCTCTGTTCTGCTCTGTTCTATTCTGCTCTGTTCCGTTCTGCTCTGCTCTGTTCTGCTCTGTTCTGTTCTGCTCTGTTCAGTTCCGTTCTGCTCTGTTCCGTTCTGCTCCGTTCTGTTCTGCTCCGTTCTGTTTTGCTCTGCTCTGTTCCGCTCTGTTCTGCTCCGTTCTGTTCTGCTCCGTTCTGTTCTGCTCTGTTCCGCTCTGTTCTGTTCCGTTCTGCTCCGTTCTGCTCCATTCTGTTCTGCTCCGTTCTGTTTTGCTCTGCTCTGTTCCGCTCCGTTCTGTTCCGTTCTGTTCTGCTCCGTTCTGCTCTGTTCTGCTCAGTTCTGCTCTGTTCTGTTCTGCTCTGTTCCATTCTGTTCTGCTCTGTTCTGCTCTGTTCTGTTCCGTTCTGCTCTGTTCCGTTCTGCTCCGTTCTGCTCTGTTCTGTTCTGCTCCGTTCTGTTCTGCTCCGTTCTGTTTTGCTCTGCTCTGTTCCGCTCTGTTCTGCTCTGTTCCATTCTGCTCTGCTCTGTTCTGCTCTGTTCTGCTCTGTTCTGTTCTGCTCTGTTCTGTTCCGTTCTGCTCTGTTCCGTTCTGCTCCGTTCTGCTCTGTTCTGTTCTGCTCCGTTCTGTTCTGCTCCGTTCTGTTTTGCTCTGCTCTGTTCCGCTCTGTTCTGCTCTGTTCTGCTCTGTTCTATTCTGCTCTGTTCTGTTCTGTTCTGTTCTGTTCTGTTCTGTTCTGCTCTGTTCTGTTCTGCTCTGTTCTGTTCTGTTCTGTTCTGTTCTGTTCTGCTCTGTTCCGTTCTGCTCTGTTCTGTTCTGTTCTGTTCTGTTCTGCTCTGTTCCGTTCTGCTCTGCTCTGTTCTCCTCTGTTCTGCTCTGTTCTGTTCTGCTCTGTTCTGTTCCGTTCTCCTCTGTTCCGTTCTGCTCTGTTCTGTTCTGCTCCGTTCTGTTTTGCTCTGCTCTGTTCCGCTCTGTTCTGCTCCGTTCTGTTCTGCTCCGTTCTGTTCTGCTCTGTTCCGCTCTGTTCTGCTCTGTTCCGTTCTGCTCCGTTCTGCTCTGTTCTGCTCCGTTCCGTTCTGCTCTGTTCTGCTCTGTTCTGCTCCGTTCCGTTCTGCTCTGTTCTGCTCTGTTCTGCTCTGTTCTATTCTGCTCTGTTCCGTTCTGCTCTGCTCTGTTCTGCTCTGTTCTGTTCTGCTCTGTTCAGTTCCGTTCTGCTCTGTTCCGTTCTGCTCCGTTCTGTTCTGCTCCGTTCTGTTTTGCTCTGCTCTGTTCCGCTCTGTTCTGCTCCGTTCTGTTCTGCTCCGTTCTGTTCTGCTCTGTTCCGCTCTGTTCTGTTCCGTTCTGCTCCGTTCTGCTCCATTCTGTTCTGCTCCGTTCTGTTTTGCTCTGCTCTGTTCCGCTCCGTTCTGTTCTCTCCGTTCTGCTCTGTTCTGCTCAGTTCTGCTCTGTTCTGTTCTGCTCTGTTCCATTCTGTTCTGCTCTGTTCTGCTCTGTTCTGTTCTGCTCTGTTCTGTTCCGTTCTGCTCTGTTCCGTTCTGCTCCGTTCTGCTCTGTTCTGTTCTGCTCCGTTCTGTTCTGCTCCGTTCTGTTTTGCTCTGCTCTGTTCCGCTCTGTTCTGCTCTGTTCCATTCTGCTCTGCTCTGTTCTGCTCTGTTCTGCTCTGTTCTGTTCTGCTCTGTTCTGTTCCGTTCTGCTCTGTTCCGTTCTGCTCCGTTCTGCTCCGTTCTGTTTTGCTCTGCTCTGTTCCGCTCTGTTCTGCTCCGTTCTGTTCTGCTCCGTTCTGTTCTGCTCCGTTCCGTTCTGCTCTGTTCTGCTCTGTTCTGTTCTGCTCTGTTCCGTTCTGCTCTGCTCTGTTCTGTTCTGCTCTGTTCTGTTCCGTTCTGCTCTATTCCGCTCTGCTCCGTTCTGCTCTGTTCTGTTCTGCTCCGTTCTGTTTTGCTCTGCTCTGTTCCGCTCTGTTCTGCTCCGTTCTGTTCTGCTTCGTTCTGTTCTGCTCTGTTCCGCTCTGTTCTGTTCTGCTCTGTTCCGTTCTGCTCCGTTCTGCTCTGTTCTGCTCTGTTCTGCTCTGTTCTGTTCTGCTCCGTTCTGTTCCGTTCTGCTCTGTTCCGTTCTGCTCCGTTCTGCTCTGTTCTGTTCTGCTCTGCTCTGTTCTGCTCTGTTCTGTTCTGCTCTGTTCCGTTCTGCTCTGTTCTGCTCTGTTCTGTTCTGCTCCGTTCTGTTCTGCTCTGTTCCGCTCTGTTCTGCTCTGTTCCGTTCTGCTCCGTTCTGCTCTGTTCTGCTCCGTTCCGTTCTGCTCTGTTCCGTTCTGCTCCGTTCTGCTCTGCTCCGTTCTGCTCTGTTCCGCTCTGTTCTGCTCTGTTCCGTTCTGCTCCGTTCTGCTCTGTTCTGCTCCGTTCCGTTCTGCTCTGTTCTGCTCTGTTCTGCTCCGTTCCGTTCTGCTCTGTTCTGCTCTGTTCTGCTCTGTTCTATTCTGCTCTGTTCCGTTCTGCTCTGCTCTGTTCTGCTCTGTTCTGTTCCGTTCTGCTCTGTTCCGTTCTGCTCCGTTCTGCTCTGTTCTGTTCTGCTCCGTTCTGTTTTGCTCTGCTCTGTTCCGCTCTGTTCTGTTCTGCTCCGTTCTGTTCTGCTCTGTTCCGCTCTGTTCTGTTCCGTTCTGCTCCGTTCTGCTCTGTTCTGCTCCGTTCTGTTCTGCTCCGTTCTGTTTTGCTCTGCTCTGTTCCGCTCCGTTCTGCTCCGTTCTGTTCTGCTCCGTTCTGCTCTGTTCTGCTCTGTTCTGCTCTGTTCTGTTCTGCTCTGTTCCATTCTGCTCTGCTCTGTTCTGCTCTGTTCTGTTCTGCTCTGTTCTGTTCCGTTCTGCTCTGTTCCGTTCTGCTCCGTTCTGCTCTGTTCTGTTCTGCTCCGTTCTGTTCTGCTCCGTTCTGTTTTGCTCTGCTCTGTTCCGCTCTGTTCTGCTCTGTTCTGTTCTGCTCTGTTCCATTCTGCTCTGCTCTGTTCTGCTCTGTTCTGCTCTGTTCTGTTCTGCTCTGTTCTGTTCCGTTCTGCTCTGTTCCGTTCTGCTCCGTTCTGCTCTGTTCTGTTCTGCTCCGTTCTGTTCTGCTCCGTTCTGTTTTGCTCTGCTCTGTTCCGCTCTGTTCTGCTCCGTTCTGTTCTGCTCCGTTCTGTTCTGCTCCGTTCCGTTCTGCTCTGCTCTGTTCTGCTCTGTTCTGCTCTGTTCTGTTCTGCTCTGTTCCGTTCTGCTCTGCTCTGTTCTGCTCTGTTCTGTTCTGCTCTGTTCTGACCGTTCTGCTCTGTTCCGTTCTGCTCCGTTCTGCTCTGTTCTGTTCTGCTCCGTTCTGTTTTGCTCTGCTCTGTTCTGCTCCGTTCTGTTCTGCTTCGTTCTGTTCTGCTCTGTTCCGCTCTGTTCTGTTCTGCTCTGTTCCGTTCTGCTCCGTTCTGCTCTGTTCTGCTCTGTTCTGTTCTGCTCTGTTCTGTTCCGTTCTGCTCTGTTCCGTTCTGCTCCGTTCTGCTCTGTTATGTTCTGCTCCGTTCTGTTCTGCTCCGTTCTGTTTTGATCTGCTCTGTTCCGCTCAGTTCTGCTCCGTTCTGTTCTGCTCCGTTCTGTTCTGCTCCGTTCCGTTCTGCTCTGCTCTGTTCTGCTCTGTTCTGTTCTGTTCTGCTCTGTTCCGTTCTGCTCTGTTCTGCTCTGTTCTGTTCTGCTCTGTTCTGTTCCGTTCTGCTCTGTTCCGTTCTGCTCCGTTCTGCTCTGTTCTGTTCTGCTCCGTTCTGTTTTGCTCTGCTCTGTTCTGCTCTGTTCTGTTCTGCTCCGTTCTGTTCTGCTCTGTTCCGCTCTGTTCTGTTCTGTTCTGCTCCGTTCTGCTCTGTTCTGCTCCGTTCTGTTCTGCTCCGTTCTGTTTTGCTCTGCTCTGTTCCGCTCCGTTCTGCTCCGTTCTGTTCTGCTCCGTTCTGCTCTGTTCTGCTCTGTTCTGTTCTGCTCTGTTCCATTCTGCTCTGCTCTGTTCTGCTCTGTTCTGCTCTGTTCTGTTCTGCTCTGTTCTGTTCCGTTCTGCTCTGTTCCGTTCTGCTCCGTTCTGTTCTGCTCCGTTCTGTTCTGCTCCGTTCCGTTCTGCTCTGCTCTGTTCTGCTCTGTTCTGCTCTGTTCTGTTCTGCTCTGTTCCGTTCTGCTCTGCTCTGTTCTGCTCTGTTCTGTTCTGCTCTGTTCTGTTCCGTTCTGCTCTGTTCCGTTCTGCTCCGTTCTGCTCTGTTCTGTTCTGCTCCGTTCTGTTTTGCTCTGCTCTGTTCTGCTCCGTTCTGTTCTGCTTCGTTCTGTTCTGCTCTGTTCCGCTCTGTTCTGTTCTGCTCTGTTCCGTTCTGCTCCGTTCTGCTCTGTTCTGCTCTGTTCTGTTCTGCTCTGTTCTGTTCCGTTCTGCTCTGTTCCGTTCTGCTCCGTTCTGCTCTGTTCTGTTCTGCTCCGTTCTGTTCTGCTCCGTTCTGTTTTGATCTGCTCTGTTCCGCTCAGTTCTGCTCCGTTCTGTTCTGCTCCGTTCTGTTCTGCTCCGTTCCGTTCTGCTCTGCTCTGTTCTGCTCTGTTCTGTTCTGTTCTGCTCTGTTCCGTTCTGCTCTGTTCTGCTCTGTTCTGTTCTGCTCTGTTCCGTTCTGCTCCGTTCTGCTCTGCTCTGTTCTGTTCTGCTCTGTTCTGTTCTGCTCTGTTCCGTTCTGCTCCGTTCAGAGGAGTGTGTGTTACAGAGGAGTGTGTGTTACAGAGCAGTGTGTTACAGAGGAGTGTGGGTTACAGAGGAGTGTGTGTGTTACAGAGGAGTGTGGGTTACAGAGGAGTGTGTGTGTGTTACAGAGGAGTGTGGGTTACAGAGGAGTGTGTGTTACAGAGGAGTGTGTGTTACAGAGCAGTGTGTGTTACAGAGGAGTGTGGGTACAGAGCAGTGTGTGTTACAGAGGAGTGTGTGCTACAGAGGAGTGTGTGTTACAGAGGAGTGTGTGTTACAGAGGAGTGTGTGTGTGTTACAGAGGAGTGTGTGTTACAGAGAAGTGTGTGTTACAGAGGAAGTGTGTGTGTGTTACAGAGGATTGTGGGTTACAGAGGAGTGTGGGTTACAGAGCAGTGTGTGTTACAGAGGAGTGTGGGTTACAGAGGAGTGTGGGTTACAGAGCAGTGTGGGTTACAGAGGAGTGTGGGTTACAGAGCAGTGTGTGTTACAGAGGAGTGTGTGTGTGTGTTACAGAGCAGTGTGGGTTACAGAGGAGTGTGGGTTACAGAGGAGTGTGGGTTACAGAGCAGTGTGGGTTACAGAGGAGTGTGGGTTACAGAGCAGTGTGTGTTACAGAGGAGTGTGTGTGTGTGTTACAGAGGAGTGTGGGTTACAGAGAGTGTGTGTTACAGAGGAGTGTGTGTTACAGAGGAGTGTGTGTTACAGGGGAGTGTGTGTTACAGAGGAGTGTGTGTTACAGAGGAGTGTGTGTTACAGGGGAGTGTGTGTTACAGAGAGTGTGGGTTACAGAGCAGTGTGTGTTACAGAGGAGTGTGGGTTACAGAGGAGTGTGGGTTACAGAGCAGTGTGGGTTACAGAGGAGTGTGGGTTACAGAGCAGTGTGTGTTACAGAGGAGTGTGTGTGTGTGTTACAGAGGAGTGTGGGTTACAGAGGAGTGTGTGTTACAGAGGAGTGTGTGTTACAGAGGAGTGTGTGTTACAGGGAGTGTGTGTTACAGAGGAGTGTGGGTTACAGAGCAGTGTGTGTTACAGAGGAGTGTGTGTTACAGAGGAGTGTGTGTTACAGAGGAGTGTGTGTTACAGGGGAGTGTGTGTTACAGAGGAGCGTGGGTTACAGAGCAGTGTGTGTTACAGAGGAGTGTGTGTTACAGGGGAGTGTGTGTTACAGAGGAGTGTGGGTTACAGAGCAGTGTGTGTTACAGAGGAGTATGCGTTACCCGAGCAGTGTGTGTTACAGAGGAGTGTGGGTTACAGAGCAGTGTGTGTTGCAGAGGAGTGTGTGTGTGTTACAGAGCAGTGTGTGTTACAGAGGAGTGTGTGTGTGTGTTACAGAGCAGTGTGTGTTACAGAGGAGTGTGGGTTACAGAGGAGTGTGGGTTACAGAGCAGTGTGGGTTACAGAGGAGTGTGGGTTACAGAGCAGTGTGTGTTACAGAGGAGTGTGTGTGTGTGTTACAGAGCAGTGTGGGTTACAGAGGAGTGTGGGTTACAGAGGAGTGTGGGTTACAGAGGAGTGTGGGTTACAGAGCAGTGTGGGTTACAGAGGAGTGTGGGTTACAGAGCAGTGTGTGTTACAGAGGAGTGTGTGTGTGTGTTACAGAGGAGTGTGGGTTACAGAGGAGTGTGTGTTACAGAGGAGTGTGTGTTACAGAGGAGTGTGTGTTACAGGGGAGTGTGTGTTACAGAGGAGTGTGTGTTACAGAGGAGTGTGTGTTACAGGGGAGTGTGTGTTACAGAGGAGTGTGGGTTACAGAGCAGTGTGTGTTACAGAGGAGTGTGGGTTACAGAGGAGTGTGGGTTACAGAGCAGTGTGGGTTACAGAGGAGTGTGGGTTACAGAGCAGTGTGTGTTACAGAGGAGTGTGTGTGTGTGTTACAGAGGAGTGTGGGTTACAGAGGAGTGTGTGTTACAGAGGAGTGTGTGTTACAGAGGAGTGTGTGTTACAGGGGAGTGTGTGTTACAGAGGAGTGTGGGTTACAGAGCAGTGTGTGTTACAGAGGAGTGTGTGTTACAGAGGAGTGTGTGTTACAGAGGAGTGTGTGTTACAGGGGAGTGTGTGTTACAGAGGAGCGTGGGTTACAGAGCAGTGTGTGTTACAGAGGAGTGTGTGTTACAGGGGAGTGTGTGTTACAGAGGAGTGTGGGTTACAGAGCAGTGTGTGTTACAGAGGAGTATGCGTTACCGAGCAGTGTGTGTTACAGAGGAGTGTGGGTTACAGAGCAGTGTGTGTTGCAGAGGAGTGTGTGTGTGTTACAGAGCAGTGTGTGTTACAGAGGAGTGTGTGTGTGTGTTACAGAGCAGTGTGTGTTACAGAGGAGTGTGGGTTACAGAGCAGTGTGTGTTACAGAGGAGTGTGGGTTACAGAGGAGTGTGTGTTACAGAGGAGTGTGTGTTACAGAGCAGTGTGTGTTATAGTTAGCCAGTCTCTGCAGTGTGCTGAATACTGCCCCTTTCTGGAAAGAGCAAGAAGGCACAGGTTGCTTTGCTCAAATCTTTTGGCACAATTTCTGCTCACACACGCATATTATGAAACAGACATGTCTGTGTCTGTTCAGACTAATTAAACAGGAGAACAATTCAGATGTGGTGGTCTCAGAAGGATTGGTTTTGATTTGATAGTGAGTCATTATATTTGTCTGTTCTACTCTGTTCTGTTCTGCTCTGTTCTGCTCTGCTCTGTTCTACTCTGTTCTGTTCTGCTCTGTTCCGTTCTGCTCTGCTCTGTTCTGTTCTGCTCTGCTCTGCTCTGCTCTGTTCTGTTCTGTTCTGTTCCATTCTGCTCTGTTACGTTCTGCTCCGTTCTGCTCTGTTCTGTTCTGCTCTGCTCTGCTCTGCTCTGTTCTGTTCTGCTCTGTTCTGTTCCATTCTGCTCTGTTACGTTCTGCTCCGTTCTGCTCTGTTCTGTTCTGCTCCGTTCTGTTCTGCTCCGTTCTGTTTTGCTCTGCTCTGTTCCGCTCTGTTCTGCTCCGTTCTGTTCTGCTCCGTTCTGTTCTGCTCTGTTCCGCTCTGTTCTGTTCTGCTCTGTTCCGTTCTGTTCCGTTATGCTCTGTTACGTTCTGCTCCGTTCTGCTCTGTTCTGTTCTGCTCCGTTCTGTTCTGCTCCGTTCTGTTCTGCTCTGTTCCGCTCTGTTCTGTTCTGCTCTGTTCCATTCTGCTCCGTTCTGCTCTGTTCTGTTCTGCTCCGTTCTGTTCTGCTCCATTTTGTTTTGCTCTGCTCTGTTCCGCTCCGTTCTGTTCTGCTCCGATCTGTTCTGCTCCGTTCCGTTCTGCTCTGTTCTGCTCTGTTCTGTTCTGCTCTGTTCCATTCTGCTCTGTTCTGCTCTGTTCTGCTCTGTTCTGTTCTGCTCTGTTGTGTTCCGTTCTGCTCTGTTCCGTTCTGCTCCGTTCTGCTCTGTTCTGTTCTGCTCCGTTCTGTTCTGCTCCGTTCTGTTCTGCTCTGTTCCGTTCTGCTCCGTTCTGCTCTGTTCCGCTCCGTTCTGTTCTGCTCTGTTCTGTTTTGCTCTGCTCTGTTCCGCTCCGTTCTGCTCCGTTCTGTTCTGCTCCGTTCCGTTCTGCTCTGTTCTGCTCTGTTCTGCTCTGTTCTACTCTGTTCTGTTCTGCTCTGCTCTGTTCTGCTCTGTTCTGCTCTGTTCTCTTCTGCTCTGTTCTGTTCCGTTCTGCTCTGTTCCGTTCTGCTGCCCGTTCTGCTCCGTTCTGTTCTGCTCCGTTTGTTTTGCTCTGCTCTGTTCCGCTCTGTTCTGCTCCGTTCTGTTCTGCTCCGTTCTGTTCTGCTCCGTTCCGTTCTGCTCTGTTCTGTTCTGTTCTGTTCTGTTCTGTTCTGTTCTGCTATGTTCTGTTCTGCTCTGTTCTGTTCTGTTCTGTTCTGTTCTGTTCTGCTCTGTTCCGTTCTGCTCTGTTCTGTTCTGTTCTGTTCTGTTCTGCTCTGTTCCGTTCTGCTCTGCTCTGTTCTCCTCTGTTCTGCTCTGTTCTGTTCTGCTCTGTTCTGTTCCGTTCTCTCTCTGTTCCGTTCTGCTCTGTTCTGTTCTGCTCCGTTCTGTTTTGCTCTGCTCTGTTCCGCTCTGTTCTGCTCCGTTCTGTTCTGCTCCGTTCTGTTCTGCTCTGTTCGCTCTGTTCTGCTCTGTTCCGTTCTGCTCCGTTCTGCTCTGTTCTGCTCCGTTCCGTTCTGCTCTGTTCTGCTCTGTTCTGCTCCGTTCCGTTCTGCTCTGTTCTGCTCTGTTCTGCTCTGTTCTATTCTGCTCTGTTCCGTTCTGCTCTGCTCTGTTCTGCTCTGTTCTGTTCTGCTCTGTTCAGTTCCGTTCTGCTCTGTTCCGTTCTGCTCCGTTCTGTTCTGTTCTCTCCGTTCTGTTTTGCTCTGCTCTGTTCCGCTCTGTTCTGCTCCGTTCTGTTCTGCTCCGTTCTGTTCTGCTCTGTTCCGCTCTGTTCTGTTCCGTTCTGCTCTGTTCTGCTCCATTCTGTTCTGCTCCGTTCTGTTTTGCTCTGCTCTGTTCCGCTCCGTTCTGTTCCGTTCTGTTCTGCTCCGTTCTGCTCTGTTCTGCTCAGTTCTGCTCTGTTCTGTTCTGCTCTGTTCCATTCTGTTCTGCTCTGTTCTGCTCTGTTCTGTTCTGCTCTGTTCTGTTCCGTTCTGCTCTGTTCCGTTCTGCTCCGTTCTGCTCTGTTCTGTTCTGCTCCGTTCTGTTCTGCTCCGTTCTGTTTTGCTCTGCTCTGTTCCGCTCTGTTCTGCTCTGTTCCATTCTGCTCTGCTCTGTTCTGCTCTGTTCTGCTCTGTTCTGTTCTGCTCTGTTCTGTTCCGTTCTGCTCTGTTCCGTTCTGCTCTGTTCCGTTCTGCTCCGTTCTGCTCTGTTCTGTTCTGCTCCGTTCTGTTCTGCTCCGTTCTGTTTTGCTCTGCTCTGTTCCGCTCTGTTCTGCTCTGTTCCATTCTGCTCTGCTCTGTTCCGTTCTGTTCTGCTCTGTTCTGTTTTGCTCTGCTCTGTTCCGCTCCGTTCTGCTCCGTTCTGTTCTGCTCTGTTCTGTTCTGCTCTGTTCAGTTCCGTTCTGCTCTGTTCCGTTCTGCTCCGTTCTGTTCTGCTCCGTTCTGTTTTGCTCTGCTCTGTTCCGCTCTGTTCTGCTCCGTTCTGTTCTGCTCCGTTCTGTTCTGCTCTGTTCCGCTCTGTTCTGTTCCGTTCTGCTCCGTTCTGCTCCATTCTGTTCTGCTCCGTTCTGTTTTGCTCTGCTCTGTTCCGCTCCGTTCTGTTCCTGTTCTGTTCTGCTCCGTTCTGCTCTGTTCTGCTCAGTTCTGCTCTGTTCTGTTCTGCTCTGTTCCATTCTGTTCTGCTCTGTTCTGCTCTGTTCTGTTCCGTTCTGCTCTGTTCCGTTCTGCTCCGTTCTGCTCTGTTCTGTTCTGCTCCGTTCTGTTCTGCTCCGTTCTGTTTTGCTCTGCTCTGTTCCGCTCTGTTCTGCTCTGTTCCATTCTGCTCTGCTCTGTTCTGCTCTGTTCTGCTCTGTTCTGTTCTGCTCTGTTCTGTTCCGTTCTGCTCTGTTCCGTTCTGCTCCGTTCTGCTCTGTTCTGTTCTGCTCCGTTCTGTTCTGCTCCGTTCTGTTTTGCTCTGCTCTGTTCCGCTCTGTTCTGCTCTGTTCTGCTCTGTTCTATTCTGCTCTGTTCTGTTCTGTTCTGTTCTGTTCTGTTCTGTTCTGTTCTGCTCTGTTCTGTTCTGCTCTGTTCTGTTCTGTTCTGTTCTGTTCTGTTCTGCTCTGTTCCGTTCTGCTCTGTTCTGTTCTGTTCTGTTCTGTTCTGCTCTGTTCCGTTCTGCTCTGCTCTGTTCTCCTCTGTTCTGCTCTGTTCTGTTCTGCTCTGTTCTGTTCCGTTCTCCTCTGTTCCGTTCTGCTCTGTTCTGTTCTGCTCCGTTCTGTTTTGCTCTGCTCTGTTCCGCTCTGTTCTGCTCCGTTCTGTTCTGCTCCGTTCTGTTCTGCTCTGTTCCGCTCTGTTCTGCTCTGTTCCGTTCTGCTCCGTTCTGCTCTGTTCTGCTCCGTTCCGTTCTGCTCTGTTCTGCTCTGTTCTGCTCCGTTCCGTTCTGCTCTGTTCTGCTCTGTTCTGCTCTGTTCTATTCTGCTCTGTTCCGTTCTGCTCTGCTCTGTTCTGCTCTGTTCTGTTCTGCTCTGTTCAGTTCCGTTCTGCTCTGTTCCGTTCTGCTCCGTTCTGTTCTGCTCCGTTCTGTTTTGCTCTGCTCTGTTCCGCTCTGTTCTGCTCCGTTCTGTTCTGCTCCGTTCTGTTCTGCTCTGTTCCGCTCTGTTCTGTTCCGTTCTGCTCCGTTCTGCTCCATTCTGTTCTGCTCCGTTCTGTTTTGCTCTGCTCTGTTCCGCTCCGTTCTGTTCTGCTCCGTTCTGCTCTGTTCTGCTCAGTTCTGCTCTGTTCTGTTCTGCTCTGTTCCATTCTGTTCTGCTCTGTTCTGCTCTGTTCTGTTCTGCTCTGTTCTGTTCCGTTCTGCTCTGTTCCGTTCTGCTCCGTTCTGCTCTGTTCTGTTCTGCTCCGTTCTGTTCTGCTCCGTTCTGTTTTGCTCTGCTCTGTTCCGCTCTGTTCTGCTCTGTTCCATTCTGCTCTGCTCTGTTCTGCTCTGTTCTGCTCTGTTCTGTTCTGCTCTGTTCTGTTCCGTTCTGCTCTGTTCCGTTCTGCTCCGTTCTGCTCCGTTCTGTTTTGCTCTGCTCTGTTCTGCTCTGTTCTGTTCTGCTCTGTTCAGTTCCGTTCTGCTCTGTTCCGTTCTGCTCCGTTCTGTTCTGCTCCGTTCTGTTTTGCTCTGCTCTGTTCCGCTCTGTTCTGCTCCGTTCTGTTCTGCTCCGTTCTGTTCTGCTCTGTTCCGCTCTGTTCTGTTCCGTTCTGCTCCGTTCTGCTCCATTCTGTTCTGCTCCGTTCTGTTTTGCTCTGCTCTGTTCCGCTCCGTTCTGTTCCGTTCTGTTCTGCTCCGTTCTGCTCTGTTCTGCTCAGTTCTGCTCTGTTCTGTTCTGCTCTGTTCCATTCTGTTCTGCTCTGTTCTGCTCTGTTCTGTTCTGCTCTGTTCTGTTCCGTTCTGCTCTGTTCCGTTCTGCTCCGTTCTGCTCTGTTCTGTTCTGCTCCGTTCTGTTCTGCTCCGTTCTGTTTTGCTCTGCTCTGTTCCGCTCTGTTCTGCTCTGTTCCATTCTGCTCTGCTCTGTTCTGCTCTGTTCTGCTCTGTTCTGTTCTGCTCTGTTCTGTTCCGTTCTTCTGTTCCGTTCTGCTCTGTTCCGTTCTGCTCCGTTCTGCTCTGTTCTGTTCTGCTCCGTTCTGTTCTGCTCCGTTCTGTTTTGCTCTGCTCTGTTCCGCTCTGTTCTGCTCTGTTCCATTCTGCTCTGCTCTGTTCCGTTCTGTTCTGCTCTGTTCTGTTTTGCTCTGCTCTGTTCCGCTCCGTTCTGCTCCGTTCTGTTCTGCTCCGTTCCGTTCTGCTCTGTTCTGCTCTGTTCTGCTCTGTTCTACTCTGTTCTGTTCTGCTCTGCTCTGTTCTGCTCTGTTCTCTTCTGCTCTGTTCTGTTCCGTTCTGCTCTGTTCCGTTCTGCTGTTCTGCTCCGTTCTGTTCTGCTCCGTTTTGTTTTGCTCTGCTCTGTTCCGCTCTGTTCTGCTCCGTTCTGTTCTGCTCCTGTTCTGTTCTGCTCCGTTCCGTTCTGCTCTGTTCTGTTCTGTTCTGTTCTGTTCTGTTCTGTTCTGCTATGTTCTGTTCTGCTCTGTTCTGTTCTGTTCTGTTCTGTTCTGTTCTGCTCTGTTCCGTTCTGCTCTGTTCTGTTCTGTTCTGTTCTGTTCTGCTCTGTTCCGTTCTGCTCTGCTCTGTTCTCCTCTGTTCTGCTCTGTTCTGTTTCTGCTCTGTTCTGTTCCGTTCTCCTCTGTTCCGTTCTGCTCTGTTCTGTTCTGCTCCGTTCTGTTTTGCTCTGCTCTGTTCGCTCTGTTCTGCTCCGTTCTGTTCTGCTCCGTTCTGTTCTGCTCTGTTCCGCTCTGTTCTGCTCTGTTCCGTTCTGCTCCGTTCTGCTCTGTTCTGCTCCGTTCCGTTCTGCTCTGTTCTGCTCTGTTCTGCTCCGTTCCGTTCTGCTCTGTTCTGCTCTGTTCTGCTCTGTTCTATTCTGCTCTGTTCCGTTCTGCTCTGCTCTGTTCTGCTCTGTTCTGTTCGTTCTGCTCTGTTCAGTTCCGTTCTGCTCTGTTCCGTTCTGCTCCGTTCTGTTCTGCTCCGTTCTGTTTTGCTCTGCTCTGTTCCGCTCTGTTCTGCTCCGTTCTGTTCTGCTCCGTTCTGTTCTGCTCTGTTCCGCTCTGTTCTGTTCCGTTCTGCTCCGTTCTGCTCCATTCTGTTCTGCTCCGTTCTGTTTTGCTCTGCTCTGTTCCGCTCCGTTCTGTTCCGTTCTGTTCTGCTCCGTTCTGCTCTGTTCTGCTCAGTTCTGCTCTGTTCTGTTCTGCTCTGTTCCATTCTGTTCTGCTCTGTTCTGCTCTGTTCTGTTCCGTTCTGCTCTGTTCCGTTCTGCTCTCCGTTCTGCTCTGTTCTGCTCCTGTTCTGTTCTGCTCCGTTCTGTTTTGCTCTGCTCTGTTCCGCTCTGTTCTGCTCTGTTCCATTCTGCTCTGCTCTGTTCTGCTCTGTTCTGCTCTGTTCTGTTCTGCTCTGTTCTGTTCCGTTCTGCTCTGTTCCGTTCTGCTCCGTTCTGCTCTGTTCTGTTCTGCTCCGCTCTGTTCTGCTCCGTTCTGTTTTGCTCTGCTCTGTTCCGCTCTGTTCTGCTCTGTTCTGCTCTGTTCTATTCTGCTCTGTTCTGTTCTGTTCTGTTCTGTTCTGTTCTGTTCTGTTCTGCTCTGTTCTGTTCTGCTCTGTTCTGTTCTGTTCTGTTCTGTTCTGTTCTGCTCTGTTGTTCTGCTCTGTTCTGTTCTGTTCTGTTCTGTTCTGCTCTGTTCCGTTCTGCTCTGCTCTGTTCTCTGCTGTTCTGCTCTGTTCTGTTCTGCTCTGTTCTGTTCCGTTCTCCTCTGTTCCGTTCTGCTCTGTTCTGTTCTGCTCCGTTCTGTTTTGCTCTGCTCTGTTCCGCTCTGTTCTGCTTCGTTTCTGTTCTGCTCCGTTCTGTTCTGCTCTGTTCTGCTCTGTTCTGCTCTGTTCCGTTCTGCTCCGTTCTGCTCTGTTCTGCTCCGTTCCGTTCTGCTCTGTTCTGCTCTGTTCTGCTCCGTTCTGTTCTGCTCTGTTCTGCTCTGTTCTTCTGTTCTATTCTGCTCTGTTCCGTTCTGCTCTGCTCTGTTCTGCTCTGTTCTGTTCTGCTCTGTTCAGTTCCGTTCTGCTCTGTTCCGTTCTGCTCCGTTCTGTTCTGCTCCGTTCTGTTTTGCTCTGCTCTGTTCCGCTCTGTTCTGCTCCGTTCTGTTCTGCTCCGTTCTGTTCTGCTCTGTTCCGCTCTGTTCTGTTCCGTTCTGCTCCGTTCTGCTCCATTCTGTTCTGCTCCGTTCTGTTTGTTCTGCTCTGTTCCGCTCCGTTCTGTTCTGCTCCGTTCTGCTCTGTTCTGCTCAGTTCTGCTCTGTTCTGTTCTGCTCTGTTCCATTCTGTTCTGTTCTGCTCTGTTCTGTTCTGCTCTGTTCTGTTCCGTTCTGCTCTGTTCCGTTCTGCTCCGTTCTGCTCTGTTCTGTTCTGCTCCGTTCTGTTCTGCTCCGTTCTGTTTTGCTCTGCTCTGTTCCGCTCTGTTCTGCTCTGTTCCATTCTGCTCTGCTCTGTTCTGCTCTGTTCTGCTCTGTTCTGTTCTGCTCTGTTCTGTTCCGTTCTGCTCTGTTCCGTTCTGCTCCGTTCTGCTCCGTTCTGTTTTGCTCTGCTCTGTTCCGCTCTGTTCTGCTCCGTTCTGTTCTGCTCCGTTCTGTTCTGCTCCGTTCCGTTCTGCTCTGTTCTGCTCTGTTCTGCTCTGTTCTGTTCTGCTCTGTTCCGTTCTGCTCTGCTCTGTTCTGTTCTGCTCTGTTCTGTTCCGTTCTGCTCTATTCCGCTCTGCTCCGTTCTGCTCTGTTCTGTTCTGCTCCGTTCTGTTTTGCTCTGCTCTGTTCCGCTCTGTTCTGCTCCGTTCTGTTCTGCTTCGTTCTGTTCTGCTCTGTTCCGCTCTGTTCTGTTCTGCTCTGTTCCGTTCTGCTCCGTTCTGCTCTGTTCTGCTCTGTTCTGTTCTGCTCCGTTCTGTTCCGTTCTGCTCTGTTCCGTTCTGCTCCGTTCTGCTCTGTTCTGTTCTGCTCTGCTCTGTTCTGCTCTGTTCTGTTCTGCTCTGTTCCGTTCTGCTCTGTTCTGCTCTGTTCTGTTCTGCTCCGTTCTGTTCTGCTCTGTTCCGCTCTGTTCTGCTCTGTTCCGTTCTGCTCCGTTCTGCTCTGTTCTGCTCCGTTCCGTTCTGCTCTGTTCCGTTCTGCTCCGTTCTGCTCTGCTCCGTTCTGCTCTGTTCCGCTCTGTTCTGCTCTGTTCCGTTCTGCTCCGTTCTTCTGTTCTGCTCCGTTCCGTTCTGCTCTGTTCTGCTCTTTCTGCTCCGTTCTGTTCTGCTCTGTTCTGCTCTGTTCTGCTCTGTTCTATTCTGCTCTGTTCCGTTCTGCTCTGCTCTGTTCTGCTCTGTTCTGTTCCGTTCTGCTCTGTTCCGTTCTGCTCCGTTCTGTTCTGCTCTGTTCTGTTCTGCTCCGTTCTGTTTTGCTCTGCTCTGTTCCGCTCTGTTCTGTTCTGCTCCGTTCTGTTCTGCTCTGTTCCGCTCTGTTCTGTTCCGTTCTGCTCCGTTCTGCTCTGTTCTGCTCCGTTCTGTTCTGCTCCGTTCTGTTTGCTCTGCTCTGTTCCGCTCCGTTCTGCTCCGTTCTGTTCTGCTCCGTTCTGCTCTGTTCTGCTCTGTTCTGCTCTGTTCTGTTCTGCTCTGTTCCATTCTGCTCTGCTCTGTTCTGCTCTGTTCTGTTCTGCTCTGTTCTGTTCCGTTCTGCTCTGTTCCGTTCTGCTCCGTTCTGCTCTGTTCTGTTCTGCTCCGTTCTGTTCTGCTCCGTTCTGTTTTGCTCTGCTCTGTTCCGCTCTGTTCTGCTCTGTTCTGTTCTGCTCTGTTCCATTCTGCTCTGCTCTGTTCTGCTCTGTTCTGCTCTGTTCTGTTCTGCTCTGTTCTGTTCCGTTCTGCTCTGTTCCGTTCTGCTCCGTTCTGCTCTGTTCTGTTCTGCTCCGTTCTGTTCTGCTCCGTTCTGTTTTGCTCTGCTCTGTTCCGCTCTGTTCTGCTCCGTTCTGTTCTGCTCCGTTCTGTTCTGCTCTGTTCTGTTCTGCTCTGCTCTGTTCTGCTCTGTTCTGCTCTGTTCTGTTCTGCTCTGTTCCGTTCTGCTCTGCTCTGTTCTGCTCTGTTCTGTTCTGCTCTGTTCTGACCGTTCTGCTCTGTTCGTTCTGCTCCGTTCTGCTCTGTTCTGTTCTGCTCCGTTCTGTTTTGCTCTGCTCTGTTCTGCTCCGTTCTGTTCTGTTCTGTTCTGCTCTGTTCCGCTCTGTTCTGTTCTGCTCTGTTCCGTTCTGCTCCGTTCTGCTCTGTTCTGCTCTGTTCTGTTCTGCTCTGTTCTGTTCCGTTCTGCTCTGTTCCGTTCTGCTCCGTTCTGCTCTGTTATGTTCTGCTCCGTTCTGTTCTGCTCCGTTCTGTTTTGATCTGCTCTGTTCCGCTCAGTTCTGCTCCGTTCTGTTCTGCTCCGTTCTGTTCTGCTCCGTTCCGTTCTGCTCTGCTCTGTTCTGCTCTGTTCTGTTCTGTTCTGCTCTGTTCCGTTCTGCTCTGTTCTGCTCTGTTCTGTTCTGCTCTGTTCTGTTCCGTTCTGCTCTGTTCCGTTCTGCTCCGTTCTGCTCTGTTCTGTTCTGCTCCGTTCTGTTTTGCTCTGCTCTGTTCTGCTCTGTTCTGTTCTGCTCCGTTCTGTTCTGCTCTGTTCCGCTCTGTTCTGTTCTGTTCTGCTCCGTTCTGCTCTGTTCTGCTCCGTTCTGTTCTGCTCCGTTCTGTTTTGCTCTGCTCTGTTCCGCTCCGTTCTGCTCCGTTCTGTTCTGCTCCGTTCTGCTCTGTTCTGCTCTGTTCTGTTCTGCTCTGTTCCATTCTGCTCTGCTCTGTTCTGCTCTGTTCTGCTCTGTTCTGTTCTGCTCTGTTCTGTTCCGTTCTGCTCTGTTCCGTTCTGCTCCGTTCTGTTCTGCTCCGTTCTGTTCTGCTCCGTTCGTTCTGCTCTGCTCTGTTCTGCTCTGTTCTGCTCTGTTCTGTTCTGCTCTGTTCCGTTCTGCTCTGCTCTGTTCTGCTCTGTTCTGTTCTGCTCTGTTCTGTTCCGTTCTGCTCTGTTCCGTTCTGCTCCGTTCTGCTCTGTTCTGTTCTGCTCCGTTCTGTTTTGCTCTGCTCTGTTCTGCTCCGTTCTGTTCTGCTTCGTTCTGTTCTGCTCTGTTCCGCTCTGTTCTGTTCTGCTCTGTTCCGTTCTGCTCCGTTCTGCTCTGTTCTGCTCTGTTCTGTTCTGCTCTGTTCTGTTCCGTTCTGCTCTGTTCCGTTCTGCTCCGTTCTGCTCTGTTCTGTTCTGCTCCGTTCTGTTCTGCTCCGTTCTGTTTTGATCTGCTCTGTTCCGCTCAGTTCTGCTCCGTTCTGTTCTGCTCCGTTCTGTTCTGCTCCGTTCCGTTCTGCTCTGCTCTGTTCTGCTCTGTTCTGTTCTGTTCTGCTCTGTTCCGTTCTGCTCTGTTCTGCTCTGTTCTGTTCTGCTCTGTTCCGTTCTGCTCCGTTCTGCTCTGCTCTGTTCTGTTCTGCTCTGTTCTGTTCTGCTCTGTTCCGTTCTGCTCCGTTCTGCTCTGTTCTGTTCTGCTCCGTTCTGTTTTGCTCTGCTCTGTTCCGCTCTGTTCTGCTCCGTTCTGTTCTGCTCCGTTCTGTTCCGCTCTGTTCTGCTCCGTTCTGTTCTGCTCCGTTCTGTTCTGCTCTGTTCCGCTCTGTTCTGCTCTGTTCCGTTCTGCTCCGTTCTGCTCTGTTCTGCTCCGTTCCGTTCTGCTCTGTTCTGCTCTGTTCTATTCTGCTCTGTTCCGTTCTGCTCTGTTCTGCTCTGTTCTGTTCTGCTCTGTTCTGTTCCGTTCTGCTCTGTTCCGTTCTGCTCCGTTCTGCTCTGTTCTGTTCTGCTCCGTTCTGTTTTGCTCTGCTCTGTTCCGCTCTGTTCTGCTCCGTTCTGTTCTGCTCCGTTCTGTTCTGCTCTGTTCCGCTCTGTTCTGTTCTGCTCTGTTCCGTTTCTGCTCCGTTCTGTTCTGCTCCGTTCTGTTCTGCTCCGTTCTGTTCTGCTCTGTTCCGCTCCGTTCTGCTCTGTTCCGTTCTGCTCCGTTCTGCTCTGTTCTGTTCTGCTCCGTTCTGTTTTGCTCTGCTCTGTTCCGCTCTGTTCTGCTCCGTTCTGTTCTGCTCCGTTCTGTTCTGCTCTGTTCCGCTCTGTTCTGCTCTGTTCCGTTCTGCTCCGTTCTGCTCTGTTCTGCTCCGTTCCGTTCTGCTCTGTTCTGCTCTGTTCTATTCTGCTCTGTTCCGTTCTGCTCTGCTCTGTTCTGCTCTGTTCTGTTCTGCTCTGTTCTGTTCCGTTCTGCTCTGTTCCGTTCTGCTCCGTTCTGCTCTGTTCTGTTCTGCTCCGTTCTGTTTTGCTCTGCTCTGTTCCGCTCTGTTCTGCTCCGTTCTGTTCTGCTCCGTTCTGTTCTGCTCTGTTCCGCTCTGTTCTGTTCTGCTCTGTTCCGTTCTGCTCCGTTCTGCTCCGTTCTGTTCTGCTCCGTTCTGTTTTGCTCTGCTCTGTTCCGCTCCGTTCTGCTCCGTTCTGTTCTGCTCCGTTCTGCTCTGTTCTGCTCTGTTCTGCTCTGTTCTACTCTGTTCTGTTCTGCTCTGTTCCATTCTGCTCTGCTCTGTTCTGCTCTGTTCTGTTCTGCTCTGTTCTGTTCCGTTCTGCTCTGTTCCGTTCTGCTCCGTTCTGCTCTTTTCTGTTCTGCTCCGTTCTGTTCTGCTCCGTTCTGTTTTGCTCTGCTCTGTTCCGCTCTGTTCTGCTCCGTTCTGTTCTGCTCCGTTCCGTTCTGCTCTGCTCTGTTCTGCTCTGTTCTGTTCTGCTCTGTTCCGTTCTGCTCTGCTCTGTTCTGCTCTGTTCTGTTCTGCTCTGTTCTGTTCTGCTCCGTTCTGCTCTGCTCTGTTCTGCTCTGTTCTGTTCTGCTCTGTTCCGTTCTGTTCTGCTCTGTTCTGCTCTGTTCTGTTCTGCTCTGTTCTGTTCCGTTCTGCTCTGTTCCGTTCTGCTCCGTTCTGCTCTGTTCTGTTCTGCTCTGCTCTGTTCTGCTCTGTTCTGTTCTGCTCTGTTCTGTTCCGTTCTGCTCTGTTCCTCTGCTCCGTTCTGCTCTTTTCTGTTCTGCTCCGTTCTGTTCTGCTCCGTTCTGTTTTGCTCTGCTCTGTTCCGCTCTGTTCTGCTCCGTTCTGTTCTGAGAGCTCTGTTCTGCTCTGTTCTCTCTGTTCTACTCTGTTCTGTTCTGTTCTGTTCCGTTCTGCTCTGCTCTGTTCTGCTCTGTTCTGTTCTGCTCTGTTCTGTTCTGCTCCGTTCTGCTCTGCTCTGTTCTGCTCTGTTCTGTTCTGCTCTGTTCCGTTCTGTTCTGCTCTGTTCTGCTCTGTTCTGTTCTGCTCTGTTCTGTTCCGTTCTGCTCTGTTCCGTTCTGCTCCGTTCTGCTCTGTTCTGTTCTGCTCCGTTCTGTTTTGCTCTGCTCTGCTCTGCTCTGTTCTCTCTGTTCTGTTCTGCTCTGTTCCGCTCTGTTCTGCTCTGTTCCTGTTCTGTGCTCTGTTCTGCTCCGTTCTGTTCTGCTCCGTTCTGTTTGCTCTGCTCTGTTCCGCTCCGTTCTGCTCCGTTCTGTTCTGCTCCGTTCTGTTCTGCTCTGTTCTGCTCTGTTCTGCTCTGTTCTGCTCTGTTCTGTTCTGTTCTGCTCTGCTCTGTTCTGTTCTGTTCTGCTCTGTTCTGTTCTGCTCTGTTCATTCATTCTGTTCTGCTCTGTTTCTGTTCTGCTCTGTTCTGTTCTGTTCCGTTCTGTTCCGTTCTGCTCCGTTCTGCTCTGTTCTGTTCTGCTCCGTTCTGTTCTGTTCGTTCTGTTTTGTTCCGTTCTGTTCTGCTCCGTTCTGTTCTGCTCTGCTCTGTTCTGCTCTGTTCTGCTCTGTTCTGTTCTGCTCTGCTCTGTTCTGCTCTGTTCTGTTCTGCTCTGCTCTGCTCTGTTCTGCTCTGTTCTGTTCCGTTCTCACTCTGTTCTGTTGCTGTTCTGCTCTGTTCTGTTCTGCTCCGTTCTGTTTTGCTCTGTTCTGTTCTGCTCTGTTCTGTTCTGCTCTGTTCTGTTCTGTTCTGCCTGTGCTCTGTTCTGTTCGTTCTCTGTTCTGCTCTGTTCTGTTCTCTCGTTCTGTTCTGCTCCGTTCTGTTTTGCTCTGCTCTGTTCCGCTCTGTTCTGCTCCCGTTCTGTTCTGCTCCGTTCTGCTCTGTTCTGCTCTGTTCTGCTCTGTTCTGTTCTGCTCTTTCTGTTCTGCTCTGTTCTGTTCTGCTCTGTTCTGTTCTGTTCTGCTCTGTTCTGTTCCGTTCTGCTCTGTTCCGTTTCTGCTCCGTTCTGTTCTGCTGTTCCGTTCTGCTCTGTTCTGTTCTGTTCTGCTCTGTTCTACTCTGTTCTGTTCTGTTCTGCTCTGCTCTGTTCTGTTCTGTTCTGCTCTGTTCTGTTCTGCTCTGTTCTGTTTCTGTTCTGCTCTGTTCTGCTCTGTTCTGCTCTGTTCTGTTCTGTTCCGTTCTGTTCTGTTCTGCTCCGTTCTGCTCTGTTCTGTTCTGCTCCGTTCTGTTTCTGCTCTGTTCTGTTTTGCTCTGTTCTGCTCTGTTAAACCCTGTTCTGTTTCTGCTCTGCTCTGTTCTGTCTGTTCTGCTCTGTTCGTTCTGCTCTGCTCTGTTCTGCTCTGTTCTGTTCTGCTCTGCTCTGCTCTGTTCTGCTCTGTTCTGTTCCGTTCTGCTCTGTTCCTGTTCTGCTCCGTTCTGCTCTGTTCTGTTCTGCTCCGTTCTGCTTTTGCTCTGCTCTGTTCCGCTCTGTTCTGTTCTGCTCCGTTCTGTTTCTGCTCTGTTCCGCTCTGTTCTGTTCTGCTCTCCGTTCTGCTCTGTTCTGCTCCGTTCTGTTCTGCTCCGTTCTTTTTGCTCTGCTCTGTTCTGTTCGCTCCGTTCTGCTCCGTTCTGTTCTGTTCTGTTCTGCTCTGTTCTGCTCTGTTCTGCTCTGTTCTGTTCTGCTCTGTTCCATTCTGCTCTGCTCTGTTCTGCTCTGTTCTGTTCTGTTCTGCTCTGTTCTGTTCCGTTCTGCTCTGTTCCGTTCTGCTCCGTTCTGCTCTGTTCTGTTCTGCTCCGTTCTGTTCTGCTCCGTTCTGTTTTGCTCTGCTCTGTTCCGCTCTGTTCTGCTCTGTTCTGTTCTGCTCTGTTCCATTCTGCTCTGCTCTGTTCTGCTCTGTTCTGCTCTGTTCTGTTCTGCTCTGTTCTGTTCCGTTCTGCTCTGTTCCGTTCTGCTCCGTTCTGCTCTGTTCTGTTCTGCTCCGTTCTGTTCTGCTCCGTTCTGTTTTGCTCTGCTCTGTTCCGCTCTGTTCTGCTCCGTTCTGTTCTGCTCCGTTCTGTTCTGCTCCGTTCCGTTCTGCTCTGCTCTGTTCTGCTCTGTTCTGCTCTGTTCTGTTCTGCTCTGTTCCGTTCTGCTCTGTTCCGTTCTGCTCCGTTCTGCTCTGTTCTGTTCTGCTCCGTTCTGTTTTGCTCTGCTCTGTTCTGCTCCGTTCTGTTCTGCTTCGTTCTGTTCTGCTCTGTTCTGCTCTGTTCCGTTCTGCTCCGTTCTGCTCTGTTCTGCTCTGTTCTGTTCTGCTCTGTTCTGCTCTGTTCTGTTCTGCTCTGTTCTGTTCCGTTCTGCTCTGTTCCGTTCTGCTCCGTTCTGCTCTGTTCTGTTCTGCTCCGTTCTGTTCTGCTCCGTTCTGTTTTGATCTGCTCTGTTCCGCTCAGTTCTGCTCCGTTCTGTTCTGCTCCGTTCTGTTCTGCTCCGTTCCGTTCTGCTCTGCTCTGTTCTGCTCTGTTCTGTTCTGTTCTGCTCTGTTCCGTTCTGCTCTGTTCTGCTCTGTTCTGTTCTGCTCTGTTCTGTTCCGTTCTGCTCTGTTCCGTTCTGCTCCGTTCTGCTCTGTTCTGTTCTGCTCCGTTCTGTTTTGCTCTGCTCTGTTCCGCTCTGTTCTGTTCTGCTCCGTTCTGTTCTGCTCTGTTCCGCTCTGTTCTGTTCCGTTCTGCTCCGTTCTGCTCTGTTCTGCTCCGTTCTGTTCTGCTCCGTTCTGTTTTGCTCTGCTCTGTTCCGCTCCGTTCTGCTCCGTTCTGTTCTGCTCCGTTCTGCTCTGTTCTGCTCTGTTCTGTTCTGCTCTGTTCCATTCTGCTCTGCTCTGTTCTGCTCTGTTCTGCTCTGTTCTGTTCTGCTCTGTTCTGTTCCGTTCTGCTCTGTTCCGTTCTGCTCCGTTCTGTTCTGCTCCGTTCTGTTCTGCTCCGTTCCGTTCTGCTCTGCTCTGTTCTGCTCTGTTCTGCTCTGTTCTGTTCTGCTCTGTTCCGTTCTGCTCTGCTCTGTTCTGCTCTGTTCTGTTCTGCTCTGTTCTGTTCCGTTCTGCTCTGTTCCGTTCTGCTCTGTTCCGTTCTGCTCTGCTCTGTTCTGCTCTGTTCTGTTCTGCTCTGTTCCATTCTGTTCTGCTCTGTTCTGCTCTGTTCTGCTCTGTTCTGTTCTGTTCCGTTCTGTTCCGTTCTGCTCCGTTCTGCTCTGTTCTGTTCTGCTCCGTTCTGTTCTGCTCCGTTCTGTTTTGTTCCGTTCTGTTCTGCTCCGTTCCGTTCTGCTCTGCTCTGTTCTGCTCTGTTCTGCTCTGTTCCGTTCTGCTCTGCTCTGTTCTGCTCTGTTCTGTTCTGCTCTGCTCTGCTCTGTTCTGCTCTGTTCTGTTCCGTTCTGCTCTGTTCCGTTCTGCTCCGTTCTGCTCTGTTCTGTTCTGCTCCGTTCTGTTTTGCTCTGCTCTGTTCCGCTCTGTTCTGTTCTGCTCCGTTCTGTTCTGCTCTGTTCCGCTCTGTTCTGTTCCGTTCTGCTCCGTTCTGCTCTGTTCTGCTCCGTTCTGTTCTGCTCCGTTCTGTTTTGCTCTGCTCTGTTCCGCTCCGTTCTGCTCCGTTCTGTTCTGCTCCGTTCTGCTCTGTTCTGCTCTGTTCTGCTCTGTTCTGTTCTGCTCTGTTCCATTCTGCTCTGCTCTGTTCTGCTCTGTTCTGTTCTGTTCTGCTCTGTTCTGTTCCGTTCTGCTCTGTTCCGTTCTGCTCCGTTCTGCTCTGTTCTGTTCTGCTCCGTTCTGTTCTGCTCCGTTCTGTTTTGCTCTGCTCTGTTCCGCTCTGTTCTGCTCTGTTCTGTTCTGCTCTGTTCCATTCTGCTCTGCTCTGTTCTGCTCTGTTCTGCTCTGTTCTGTTCTGCTCTGTTCTGTTCCGTTCTGCTCTGTTCCGTTCTGCTCCGTTCTGCTCTGTTCTGTTCTGCTCCGTTCTGTTCTGCTCCGTTCTGTTTTGCTCTGCTCTGTTCCGCTCTGTTCTGCTCCGTTCTGTTCTGCTCCGTTCTGTTCTGCTCCGTTCTCTGTTCTGCTCTGCTCTGTTCTGCTCTGTTCTGCTCTGTTCTGTTCTGCTCATTCCCGTTCTGCTCTGTTCCGTTCTGCTCCGTTCTGCTCTGTTCTGTTCTGCTCCGTTCTGTTTTGCTCTGCTCTGTTCTGCTCCGTTCTGTTCTGCTTCGTTCTGTTCTGCTCTGTTCTGCTCTGTTCCGTTCTGCTCCGTTCTGCTCTGTTCTGCTCTGTTCTGTTCTGCTCTGTTCTGCTCTGTTCTGTTCTGCTCTGTTCTGTTCCGTTCTGCTCTGTTCCGTTCTGCTCCGTTCTGCTCTGTTCTGTTCTGCTCCGTTCTGTTCTGCTCCGTTCTGTTTTGATCTGCTCTGTTCCGCTCAGTTCTGCTCCGTTCTGTTCTGCTCCGTTCTGTTCTGCTCCGTTCCGTTCTGCTCTGCTCTGTTCTGCTCTGTTCTGTTCTGTTCTGCTCTGTTCCGTTCTGCTCTGTTCTGCTCTGTTCTGTTCTGCTCTGTTCTGTTCCGTTCTGCTCTGTTCCGTTCTGCTCCGTTCTGCTCTGTTCTGTTCTGCTCCGTTCTGTTTTGCTCTGCTCTGTTCCGCTCTGTTCTGTTCTGCTCCGTTCTGTTCTGCTCTGTTCCGCTCTGTTCTGTTCCGTTCTGCTCCGTTCTGCTCTGTTCTGCTCCGTTCTGTTCTGCTCCGTTCTGTTTTGCTCTGCTCTGTTCCGCTCCGTTCTGCTCCGTTCTGTTCTGCTCCGTTCTGCTCTGTTCTGCTCTGTTCTGTTCTGCTCTGTTCCATTCTGCTCTGCTCTGTTCTGCTCTGTTCTGCTCTGTTCTGTTCTGCTCTGTTCTGTTCCGTTCTGCTCTGTTCCGTTCTGCTCCGTTCTGTTCTGCTCCGTTCTGTTCTGCTCCGTTCCGTTCTGCTCTGCTCTGTTCTGCTCTGTTCTGCTCTGTTCTGTTCTGCTCTGTTCCGTTCTGCTCTGCTCTGTTCTGCTCTGTTCTGTTCTGCTCTGTTCTGTTCGTTCTGCTCTGTTCCGTTCTGCTCCGTTCTGCTCTGTTCTGTTCTGCTCCGTTCTGTTTTGCTCTGCTCTGTTCTGCTCCGTTCTGTTCTGCTTCGTTCTGTTCTGCTCTGTTCCGCTCTGTTCTGTTCTGCTCTGTTCCGTTCTGCTCCGTTCTGCTCTGTTCTGCTCTGTTCTGTTCTGCTCTGTTCTGTTCCGTTCTGCTCTGTTCCGTTCTGCTCCGTTCTGCTCTGTTCTGTTCTGCTCCGTTCTGTTCTGCTCCGTTCTGTTTTGATCTGCTCTGTTCCGCTCAGTTCTGCTCCGTTCTGTTCTGCTCCGTTCTGTTCTGCTCCGTTCCGTTCTGCTCTGCTCTGTTCTGCTCTGTTCTGTTCTGTTCTGCTCTGTTCCGTTCTGCTCTGTTCTGCTCTGTTCTGTTCTGCTCTGTTCCGTTCTGCTCCGTTCTGCTCTGCTCTGTTCTGTTCTGCTCTGTTCTGTTCTGCTCTGTTCCGTTCTGCTCCGTTCTGCTCTGTTCTGTTCTGCTCCGTTCTGTTTTGCTCTGCTCTGTTCCGCTCTGTTCTGCTCCGTTCTGTTCTGCTCCGTTCTGTTCTGCTCTGTTCCGCTCCGTTCTGCTCTGTTCCGTTCTGCTCCGTTCTGCTCTGTTCTGTTCTGCTCCGTTCTGTTTTGCTCTGCTCTGTTCCGCTCTGTTCTGCTCCGTTCTGTTCTGCTACGTTCTGTTCTGCTCTGTTCCGCTCTGTTCTGCTCTGTTCCGTTCTGCTCCGTTCTGCTCTGTTCTGCTCCGTTCCGTTCTGCTCTGTTCTGCTCTGTTCTATTCTGCTCTGTTCCGTTCTGGTCTGCTCTGTTCTGCTCTGTTCTGTTCTGCTCTGTTCTGTTCCGTTCTGCTCTGTTCCGTTCTGCTCCGTTCTGCTCTGTTCTGTTCTGCTCCGTTCTGTTTTGCTCTGCTCTGTTCCGCTCTGTTCTGCTCCGTTCTGTTCTGCTCCGTTCTGTTCTGCTCTGTTCCGCTCTGTTCTGTTCTGCTCTGTTCCGTTCTGCTCCGTTCTGCTCCGTTCTGTTCTGCTCCGTTCTGTTTTGCTCTGCTCTGTTCCGCTCCGTTCTGCTCCGTTCTGTTCTGCTCCGTTCTGCTCTGTTCTGCTCTGTTCTGCTCTGTTCTACTCTGTTCTGTTCTGCTCTGTTCCATTCTGCTCTGCTCTGTTCTGCTCTGTTCTGTTCTGCTCTGTTCTGTTCCGTTCTGCTCTGTTCCGTTCTGCTCCGTTCTGCTCTTTTCTGTTCTGCTCCGTTCTGTTCTGCTCCGTTCTGTTTTGCTCTGCTCTGTTCCGCTCTGTTCTGCTCCGTTCTGTTCTGCTCTGTTCCGTTCTGCTCTGTTCTGCTCTGTTCTGTTCTGCTCTGTTCCGTTCTGCTCTGCTCTGTTCTGCTCTGTTCTGTTCTGCTCTGTTCTGTTCTGCTCCGTTCTGCTCTGCTCTGTTCTGCTCTGTTCTGTTCTGCTCTGTTCCGTTCTGTTCTGCTCTGTTCTGCTCTGTTCTGTTCTGCTCTGTTCTGTTCCGTTCTGCTCTGTTCCGTTCTGCTCCGTTCTGCTCTGTTCTGTTCTGCTCCGTTCTGTTTTGCTCTGCTCTGTTGCGCTCTGTTCTGCTCCGTTCTGTTCTGCTCTGTTCCGCTCTGTTCTGCTCTGTTCCGTTCTGCTCCGTTCTGCTCTGCTCTGTTCTGCTCTGTTCTGTTCTGCTCTGTTCCGTTCTGTTCTGCTCTGTTCTGCTCTGTTCTGTTCTGCTCTGTTCTGTTCCGTTCTGCTCTGTTCTGTTCTGCTCCGTTCTGTTTTGCTCTGCTCTGTTGCGCTCTGTTCTGCTCCGTTCTGTTCTGCTCTGTTCCGCTCTGTTCTGCTCTGTTCCGTTCTGCTCCGTTCTGCTCTGTTCTGCTCCGTTCTGTTCTGCTCCGTTCTGTTTTGCTCTGCTCTGTTCCGCTCCGTTCTGCTCCGTTCTGTTCTGCTCCGTTCCGTTCTGCTCTGTTCTGCTCTGTTCTGCTCTGTTCTACTCTGTTCTGTTCTGTTCTGCTCTGCTCTGTTCTGTTCTGTTCTGCTCTGTTCTGTTCTGCTCTGTTCCATTCTGCTCTGCTCTGTTCTGCTCTGTTCTGCTCTGTTCTGTTCTGTTCCGTTCTGTTCCGTTCTGCTCCGTTCTGCTCTGTTCTGTTCTGCTCCGTTCTGTTCTGCTCCGTTCTGTTTTGTTCCGTTCTGTTCTGCTCCGTTCCGTTCTGCTCTGCTCTGTTCTGCTCTGTTCTGCTCTGTTCCGTTCTGCTCTGCTCTGTTCTGCTCTGTTCTGTTCTGCTCTGCTCTGTTCCGTTCTGCTCTGTTCCGTTCTGCTCCGTTCTGCTCTGTTCTGTTCTGCTCCGTTCTGTTTTGCTCTGCTCTGTTCCGCTCCGTTCTGTTCTGCTCCATTCTGTTCTGCTCCGTTCCGTTCTGCTCTGTTCTGCTCTGTTCTACTCTGTTCTGTTCTGCTCTGTTCCGTTCTGCTCTGCTCTGTTCTGCTCTGTTCTGTTCTGCTCTGTTCTGTTCCGTTCTGCTCTGTTCCGTTCTGCTCTGTTCTGTTCTGCTCCGTTCTGTTCTGCGCCGTTCTGTTTTGCTCTGCTCTGTTCCGCTCTGTTCTGCTCCGTTCTGTTCTGCTCTGTTCTGTTCTGTTCTACTCTGTTATGTTCTGCTGTTCTCTGCTCTGTTCTGTTCTGTTCTTCTCTGTTCTGTTATGTTCTGCTCTATTCTGCTCTGTTCTAAATCTGCTCGGCTATGTACTGTTCTGCTCTGTTATGTTATGCTCTGCTCTGTTCTTTTGTGACGGCAGCTGACAGGATATGTGACTGCAGGGTGAAGGGCTGTGATGGCAGCTGACAGGATATGTGACTGCAGGGTGAAGGGCTGTGATGGCAGCTGACAGGATATGTGACTGCAGGGTGAAGGGCTGTGATGGCAGCTGACAGGATATGTGACTGCAGTGTGAAGGGTTGTGACGGCAGCTGGCAGGATATGTGACTGCAGGGTGAAATGCTGTGACGGCAGCTGACAGGATATGTGACTGCAGGGTGAAATGCTGTGACGGTAGCTGACAGGATATGTGACTGCAGGGTGAAATGCTGTGACGGCAGCTGACAGGATATGTGACTGCAGGGTGAAGGGCTGTGATGGCAGCTGACAGGATATGTGACTGCAGGGTGAAGGGCTGTGACGGCAGCTGACAGGATATGTGACTGCAGGGTGAAGGGTTGTGACGGCAGCTGACAGGATATGTGACTGCAGGGTGAAGGGCTGTGATGGCAGCTGACAGGATATGTGACTGCAGGGTGAAGGGTTGTGATGGCAGCTGACAGGATATGTGACTGCAGGGTGAAGGGCTGTGATGGCAGCTGACAGGATATGTGACTGCAGGGTGAAGGGCTGTGATGGCAGCTGACAGGATATGTGACTGCAGGGTGAAGGGCTGTGATGGCAGCTGACAGGATATGTGACTGCAGGGTGAAGGGTTGTGACGGCAGCTGACAGGATATGTGACTGCAGGGTGAAGGGCTGTGATGGCAGCTGACAGGATATGTGACTGCAGCGTGAAGGGTTGTGATGGCAGCTGACAGGATATGTGACTGCAGGGTGAAGGGTTGTGACGGCAGCTGACAGGATATGTGACTGCAGGGTGAAATGCTGTGAAGGCAGCTGACAGGATATGTGACTGCAGGGTGAAATGCTGTGAAGGCAGCTGACAGGATATGTGACTGCAGGGTGAAGGGTTGTGACGGCAGCTGACAGGATATGTGACTGCAGGGTGAAGGGCTGTGATGGCAGCTGACAGGATATGTGACTGCAGGGTGAAGGGCTGTGATGGCAGCTGACAGGATATGTGACTGCAGGGTGAAGGGCTGTGATGGCAGCTGACAGGATATGTGACTGCAGGGTGAAGGGTTGTGACGGCAGCTGACAGGATATCTAACTGCAGGGTGAAGGGCTGTGACGGCAGCTGGATATGTGACTGCAGGGTGAAGGGTTGTGATGGCAGCTGACAGGATATGTGACTGCAGGGTGAAGGGCTGTGATGGCAGCTGACAGGATATGTGACTGCAGGGTGAAGGGCTGTGATGGCAGCTGACAGGATATGTGACTGCAGGGTGAAGGGTTGTGACGGCAGCTGACAGGATATGTGACTGCAGGGTGAAGGGCTGTGACGGCAGCTGGCAGGATATGTGACTGCAGGGTGAAGGGCTGTGACGGCAGCTGGCAGGATATGTGACTGCAGGGTGAAGGGCTGTGACGGCAGCTGACAGGATATGTGACTGCAGGGTGAAGGGCTGTGACGGCAGCTGACAGGATATGTGACTGCAGGGTGAAGGGCTGTGACGGCAGCTGACAGGATATGTGACTGCAGGGTGAAGGGCTGTGACGGCAGCTGGATATGTGACTGCAGGGTGAAATGCTGTGACGGCAGCTGACAGGATATGTGACTGCAGGGTGAAGGGTTGTGACGGCAGCTGCAGGATATGTGACTGCAGGGTGAAGGGCTGTGACGGCAGCTGACAGGATATGTGACTGCAGGGTGAAGGGTTGTGACGGCAGCTGACAGGATATGTGACTGCAGGGTGAAGGGCTGTGATGGCAGCTGACAGGATATGTGACTGCAGGGTGAAGGGCTGTGATGGCAGCTGACAGGATATGTGACTGCAGGGTGAAGGGTTGTGACGGCAGCTGACAGGATATCTAACTGCAGGGTGAAGGGCTGTGACGGCAGCTGGATATGTGACTGCAGGGTGAAATGCTGTGACGGCAGCTGACAGGATATGTGACTGCAGGGTGAAGGGTTGTGACGGCAGCTGCAGGATATGTGACTGCAGGGTGAAGGGCTGTGATGGCAGCTGACAGGATATGTGACTGCAGGGTGAAGGGCTGTGACGGCAGCTGACAGGATATGTGACTGCAGGGTGAAGGGCTGTGACGGCAGCTGACAAGATATATAAGAGCCATTTTGATAGGGTTTGTGTTTGTCTAGTTTTGTTCTCACCACTAGAGAGCAGTCTCACTGAGGTTATGGGTCAGGTGGTAGGTCAGTTGATGGCTCAGGTGTATAAGATCACAAGTAACCAGGTAGTAGTCATGCATGGGTGAACAGGAGATTCACATGGTTTTTACAGCTATTCACAAGGTTGCCTTTAACCCGGATTACTCAACCACAAATCGTCACCACCATGGTAAATCATCAAGTTTAATCTGTCCTCATATTATTTTATTCAATAAATGGGAACATCCCCCAACTGTATCTAAGTCTGGACATTACCTCAGCGTGTCAAAAACAGTTTGCATCACTCATGCATCATGACGAATTGGAACTTTTAAATAGTCCTTACAGGATGTGTGACTGTAGGGTGACGGGGTTGGCAGGGGCTGTTAGTCAGCCACACCAGCTGTAGTGGGTCCAGGTGTGTGTTCGTTGGACCAATGGTGGTTTGAAGGGGAGATTAGGATTATGCTTAACAACGATGACGGCCGGGAATTACCTGGCATCTTCTCAGGACTTTCAGAGAACACCAACTGAACTTTCCCATCGTCTGGAAACCTGGGATCTGGAAAGGGGAGGGAAGGTGATCATCCATCTCTATCTGTGTGTGTGCATGTCTACCTGCATGCGTTGGCTTTCCTCTGTATTTCACGCCTGCACTCATCACCTGGTGATTAGACCAAGGTTAGCCTGTGACAATACTTACACAGAGAGAAAGAGAGAGAGGGAGAGAGAAAGAGAGAGGGAGAGGGAGGGAGGGGGGGAGAGAGAGAGGGGGAGAGAAGAGAGAGCGAGAGGGGGAGAGAGAGAGAGAGAGAGAGAGAGAGAGAGAGAGAAGAGAGAGAGAGAGAGAGAGAGAGAGAGAGGTAAGAGAGAGAGAGAGAGAGGGAGAGAGAGAGAGGGAGTAGGTCATTCATTGCATTAGGCTTCCCAGTAGGCCTACTACTGTACCTATATATGCTGTGTCAAGGTCTTCCTTGGGGAAAAGCAAGGGGCGACCGTGGATAATGCCAGTGTGAAACTGGAGCCTGAAGATGACCTCTCGGCTGGCTGTCTGGTGGTTTTTATTATAACACACCACCTGAACCACAGACAGCAAAAACAGACAGTTACCTCACCTGGCTGTCTATAAGGTTCATACAGTCAGACCACTGAGCTTTGTATAACATTCCATTCAATTGTGGATTTGAAAAGTGCAGGTAAGGTATATGAGTGTGATTATACCTACCATTATGTCTCCCTTCAGCAGTTGAGCTGGTTGCAGTACAAAGTAAACCCTGTCTGTCTGCACTGCTCGCACGTGACTGTGACAGATATAAACACACACAGACAAAGTAAACCCTGTCTGTCTGCACTGCTCGCACGTGACTGTGACAGATATGAACACACACAGACAAAGTAAACCCTGTCTGTCTGCACTGCTCGCACGTGACTGTGACAGATATAAACACACACAGACAAAGTAAACCCAGTCTGTCTGCACTGCTCGCACGTGACTGTGACAGATATAAACACACACAGACAAAGTAAACCCTGTCTGTCTGCACTGCTCGCACGTGACTGTGACAGATATAAACACACACAGACAAAGTAAACCCTGTCTGTCTGCACTGCTCGCACGTGACTGTGACAGATATAAACACACACAGACAAAGTAAACCCTGTCTGTCTGCACTGCTCGCACGTGACTGTGACAGATAGAAACACACACAGACACAGTAAACCCTGTCTGTCTGCACTACTCGCACGTGACTGTGACAGATATAAACACACACAGACAAAGTAAACCCTGTCTGTCTGCACTGCTCATACGTGACTGTGTCAGATATAAACACACACAGACAAAGTAAACCCTGTCTGTCTGCACTGCTCGCACGTGACTGTGACAGATAGAAACACACACAGACAAAGTAAACCCTGTCTGTCTGCACTGCTCGCACGTGACTGTGACAGATATAAACACACACAGACAAAGTAAACCCTGTCTGTCTGCACTGCTCGCACATGACTGTGACAGATATAAACACACACAGACAAAGTAAACCCTGTCTGTCTGCACTGCTCGCACGTGACTGTGACAGATATAAACACACACAGACAAAGTAAACCCTGTCTGTCTGCACTGCTCGCACGTGACTGTGACAGATATAAACACACACAGACAAAGTAAACCCTGTCTGTCTGCACTGCTCGCACGTGACTGTGACAGATATAAACACACACAGACAAAGTAAACCCTGTCTGTCTGCACTGCTCGCACGTGACTGTGACAGATATAAACACACACAGACAAAGTAAACCATGTCTGTCTGCACTGCTCGCACGTGACTGTGACAGATATAAACACACACAGACAAAGTAAACCCTGTCTGTCTGCACTGCTCGCACGTGACTGTGACAGATAGAAACACACACAGACAAAGTAAACCCTGTCTGTCTGCACTGCTCGCACGTGACTGTGACAGATATAAACACACACAGACAAAGTAAACCCTGTCTGTCTGCACTGCTCGCACGTGACTGTGACAGATATAAACACACACAGACAAAGTAAACCCTGTCTGTCTGCACTGCTCGCACGTGACTGTGACAGATATAAACACACACAGACAAAGTAAACCCTGTCTGTCTGCACTGCTCGCACGTGACTGTGACAGATATAAACACCCACAGACAAAGTAAACCCTGTCTGTCTGCACTGCTCGCACGTGACTGTGACAGATAGAAACACACACAGACAAAGTAAACCCTGTCTGTCTGCACTGCTCGCACGTGACTGTGACAGATATAAACACACACAGACAAAGTAAACCCTGTCTGTCTGCACTGCTCGCACGTGACTGTGACAGATATAAACACACACAGACAAAGTAAACCCTGTCTGTCTGCACTGCTCGCACGTGACTGTGACAGATATAAACACACACAGACAAAGTAAACCCTGTCTGTCTGCACTGCTCGACACGTGACTGTGACAGATATAAACACACACAGACAAAGTAAACCCTGTCTGTCTGCACTGCTCGCACGTGACTGTGTCAGATATAAACACACACAGACAAAGTAAACCCTGTCTGTCTGCACTGCTCGCACGTGACTGTGACAGATATAAACACACACAGACAAAGTAAACCCTGTCTGTCTGCACTGCTCACACGTGACTGTGTCAGATATAAACACACACAGACAAAGTAAACCCTGTCTGTCTGGACTGCTCGCACGTGACTGTGACAGATATAAACACACACAGACAAAGTAAACCCTGTCTGTCTGCACTGCTCGCACGTGACTGTGACAGATATAAACACACACAGACAAAGTAAACCCTGTCTGTCTGCACTGCTCGCACGTGACTGTGACAGATATAAACACACACAGACAAAGTAAACCCTGTCTGTCTGCACTGCTCGCACGTGACTGTGACAGATATAAACACACACAGACAAAGTAAACCCTGTCTGTCTGCACTGCTCGCACGTGACTGTGACAGATATAAACACACACAGACAAAGTAAACCCTGTCTGTCTGCACTGCTCGCACGTGACTGTGACAGATATAAACACACACAGACAAAGTAAACCCTGTCTGTCTGCACTGCTCGCACGTGACTGTGACAGATATAAACACACACAGACAAAGTAAACACACATTTGCATTTAGATTTGAGTCATTTAGCAGACACTCTTATCCAGAGTGACTTACAGTGAGTGGATACATTTTCATACTTTTTCATACTCATAATATTATTACCATGGTAACTCTATATTTCCATAGTCCATCTGTAGATCAATCAATCAATCAAATGTATTTATAAAGCCTTTTTTCATATCAGCAGAAGTCACAAAGTGCTGTATAGAAAACCAGCCTAAAACCCCAAACAGCAAGCAATGCAGATGCTCTACAGACTATCTACAACAGACTATCAGTAATATTTATTAACCCTTACCCTTATTCTAAACCTAACACTACAATAAAAAATGTAAAAGGGTTCTGCAGCGGTCCCCATAGGACAGTTGTCACAACTTCCGCCGAAGTTGGTCCCTCTCCTTGTTCGGGCGGCGTTCGGCGTCACTGACTTTCTAGTCATCGCTGATCCTCTTTTCATTTTCCTTTCGTTTTGTCTTGTCTTGTATTACACCTGGTTCCAATCCCATTCATTACATGTTGTGTATTTAACCCTCTGTTCCCCCTCATGTCTTGTCGATGATTGTTTGTTTGTAAGCATTGTGCCAGACATGTTCTGGTGTGTGACGGGTTTTGTACCCACTTGTATTATTTTGTATATTTTGGTTTTCTGAGTTTTTGAGCACTTATTAAACTGCTCCGTTTATACCAAGTTGGATCTCCTGCGCCTGACTTCTCTGCCACCAGCACGCACCCCTTTACAACAGTGGTATTCAAAGTCGGGGTCGCAGGGAATTGCAGTGGGGTCGCCAATTATTATTATGATTTTTAATTGTATTTTTAGGAGCAAAAAAAATAAGAGTACAGATTATTGTATTGGACAATATACAAAGTGTTTGAGAAAGATGTATTGGTAAATATATTTATTGGTTTCTCTCCATTTTGATAAGAGATAAAAATACAATGAATTGAAGGTTGTTTTTTTATGTAAAAATCTACATTTACAGATTTTAAGTTTGTGTCATTAGATTTGGGCAACAAATTTGGTCCCCAGAAATTCTGGTGTAAATAAATGGTGTCCCCACTGCAATAGTTTCATTTTGGGTTCCTCTGTGTAAAGGGTTCTACATGGAACTCAAAAGGTGTTCTTCAAAGTGTTCTATGGGGACAGCTAAGGAACACCTTTTTTTCTAAGAGTGTAACTGTAACCTTAGCAAATAGTTGCTTTTCAACAGATAGTTTGTTGATACTATGACGCTCTACAGATGCTCTACAGATGGACTATCCGGAACATCCAAATGAAGTGTGAATGAGTATGGTATCTCACTAGACTGCTGAAGTACAGACGACCTGCAGGCTCTGGTACACTCTCAGGAACAGACGACATCCTGCAGACAACACAAACAGGAAAAATATATTGCTAAATCAGTAGTGCGTCATAAATTGTATATCTGAGAACAGTGTGGATCACTGTGACGTGAGAGGTGTAGTATAGTGTTTGTATGGGTGTTTCTAACCTCCCTCAGAATTGATGTTGGGCACGCCGTGAAGAACCACACAAAGGAGGAAGAGAGGAGAGGGATCCATGTTCATAACTCCCCTCAGCAGACTGCTGAACATCCACACATACCTAGAGAGAGGGGGGGGGGGACTGTATGTCAAGTGATTGACCTCCCAAGTCAATCAAAGGTGTGCCACAGGGTTCAATTCTCGGGCCGACTCTCTTTTCTGTATACATCAATGATGTTGCTCTTGCTGCTGGTGATTCTCTGATCCACCTCTACGCAGACGACACCATTCTGTATACTTCTGGCCCCTCCTTGGACACTGTGTTAACTATCCTCCAGACGAGATTCAATGCCATACAACTCTCCTTCCGTGGCCTCCAACTGCTCTTAAACGCAAGTAAAACTAAATGCATGCTTTTCAATCGATCACTGCCCGCACCTGCTCGTCCGTCCAGCATCACTACTCTGGACGGCTCTGACTTAGAATATGTGGACAACTACAAATACCTGGGTGTCTGGTTAGACTATAAACTCTCCTTCCAGACTCACATTAAGCATCTCCAATCCAAAATTACATCTAGAATCGGCTTCCTATATCGCAACAAAGCATCCTTCACTCATGCTGCCAAACATACCCTCGTAAAACTGACCATCCTACCGATCCTCGACTTCGGTAATGTCATCTATAGAATAGCCTCCAACACTCTACTCAACAAACTGGATGCAGTCTATCACAGTGCCATCCGTTTTGCCACCAAAGCCCCATACACTACCCACCATTGCGACCTGTACACTCTCGTTGGTTGGCCCTCGCTTCATACTCGTCGCCAAACCCACTGGCTACAGGTTATCTACAAGTCTCTGCTAGGTAAAGCCCCACCTTATCTCAGCTCACTGGTCACCATAGCAGCACCCACTCGTAGCACGCGCTCCAGCAGGTATATCTCACTGGTCACCCCCAAAGCCAATTCCTGCTTTGGTCGTCTTTCCTTCCAGTTCTCTGCTGCCAATGACTGGAATGAATTGCAAAAATCTCTGAAGCTGGAGACTCACATCTCCCTCACTAGCTTTAAGCACCAGCTGTCAGAGCAGCTTACAGATCACTGCACCTGTACATAGCCCATCTGTAAACAGCCCATATATCTACCTACCGCATCCCCATACTGGTATTTATTTATTTATTTATTTTGCTCCTTTGCACCCCAGTATCTCTACCTGCACATTCATCTTCTGCCGATCTACCATTCCAGTGTTTAATTGCTATATTGTAATTACTTCACCACCATGGCCTATTTATTTCCTTAACTTGCACTCACTGTATATAGACTTTTTGTTTTCTTTTGTTCGACTGTATTATTGACTGTATGTTTTGTTTATTCCATGTATAACTCTGTGTTGTTGTTTGTGTCGAATTGCTACGCTTTATCTTGGCCAGGTCGCAGTTGCAAATGAGAACTTGTTCTCAACTAGCCTACCTGGTTAAATAAAGGTGAAATAATGTATTTTTTATTTTTTAAATTGACCTCCCAAGTCTGACACCTGACCGCTGTGATATCAGGTAAAATTTCAGAACAAGGAAGCCCTCAGCCAGAAGGCCACATCTGAAGTTCACTGATGGCCAGACAGTTGATCTTTGAACTATATTGATCTGTTGTGCAGAGGAGCTTCTGTGAACTTGATGTTAACCAATCAAATTTGCTTTGTGTGGGGTGGTTTCTTACCGTTTCTGCGAGGGATTCATCAGGGAAGATACTCTGTTGTTGTAGAACCTTCTCATGGCAAAGTGGTCTAGACCCAGGTCTGCACTGAGGAGGACATACACATTCAGTTTAGATCCAGGTCTGCACTGAGGCGGACACACACATTCAGTCTAGATCCAGGTCTGCACTGAGGAGGACATACACATTCAGTTTAGATCCAGGTCTGCACTGAGGAGGACACACACATTCAGTCTAGATCCAGGTCTGCACTGAGGAGGACATACACATTCAGTCTAGACCCAGGTCTGCACTGAGGAGGACACACACATTCAGTCTAGACCCAGGTCTGCACTGAGGAGGACACACACATTCAGTCTAGACCCAGGTCTGCACTGAGAAGGACACACACATTCAGTCTAGACCCAGGTCTGCACTGAGGAGGACACACACATTCAGTCTAGATCCAGGTCTGCACTGAGGAGGACACACACATTCAGTCTAGATCCAGGTCTGCACTGAGGAGGACACACACATTTAGTCTAGACCCAGGTCTGCACTGAGGACACACACATTCAGTCTAGACCCAGGTCTGCACTGAGGAGGACACACACATTCAGTCTAGACCCAGGTCTACACTGAGGACACACACATTCAGTCTAGACCCAGGTCTGCACTGAGGGAGACACACACATTCAGTCTAGACCCAGGTCTGCACTGAGGAGGACACACACATTCAGTCTAGATCCAGGTCTGCACTGAGGGAGACACACACATTCAGTCTAGATCCAGGTCTGCACTGAGGACACACACATTCAGTCTAAACCCAGGTCTGCACTGAGGGAGACACACACATTCAGTCTAGACCCAGGTCTGCACTGAGGACACACACATTCAGTCTAGACCCAGGTCTGCCCTGAGGAAGACACACACATTCAGTCTAGATCCAGGTCTGCCCTGAGGAAGACACACACATTCAGTCTAGATCCAGGTCTGCCCTGAGGGAGACACACACATTCAGTCTAGATCCAGGTCTGCCCTGAGGGAGACACACACATTCAGTCTAGATCCAGGTCTGCCCTGAGGGAGACACACACATTCAGTCTAGATCCAGGTCTGCCCTGAGGGAGACACACACATTCAGTCTAGATCCAGGTCTGCACTGAGGGAGACACACACATTCAGTCTAGATCCAGGTCTGCACTGAGGAGGACACACACATTCAGTCTAGATCCAGGTCTGCACTGAGGAGGACACACACATTCAGTCTAGACCCAGGTCTGCACTGAGGAGGACATACACATTCAGTCTAGACCCAGGTCTGCACTGAGGAGGACACACACATTTAGTCTAGACCCAGGTCTGCACTGAGGACACACACATTCAGTCTAGACCCAGGTCTGCACTGAGGAGGACATACACATTCAGTCTAGATCCAGGTCTGCACTGAGGAGGACACACACATTCAGTCTAGACCCAGGTCTGCACTGAGGAGGACATACACATTCAGTCTAGACCCAGGTCTGCACTGAGGAGGACATACACATTCAGTCTAGACCCAGGTCTGCACTGAGGAGGACATACACATTCAGTCTAGACCCAGGTCTGCACTGAGGACACACACATTCAGTCTAGACCCAGGTCTGCACTGAGGAGGAAATACACATTCAGTCTAGACCCAGGTCTGCACTGAGGAGGACACACACATTCAGTCTAGATCCAGGTCTGCACTGAGGACACACACATTCAGTCTAGACCCAGGTCTGGACTGAGGAGGACACACATTCAGTCTAGACCCAGGTCTGCCCTGAGGACACACACATTCAGTCTAGACCCAGGTCTGCCCTGAGGGAGACACACATTCAGTCTAGACCCAGGTCTGCCCTGAGGGAGACACACACATTTAGTCTAGATCCAGGTCTGCACTGAGGAGGACACACACATTCAGTCTAGACCCAGGTCTGCACTGAGGAGGACACACACATTCAGTCTAGATCCAGGTCTGCACTGAGGAGGACACACACATTCAGTCTAGACCCAGGTCTGCACTGAGGAGGACACACACATTCAGTCTAGACCCAGGTCTGCACTGAGGAAGGACACACACATTCAGTCTAGACCCAGGTCTGCACTGAGGAGGACACACACATTCAGTCTAGACCCAGGTCTGCACTGAGAAGGACACACACATTCAGTCTAGACCCAGGTCTGCACTGAGGAGGACACACACATTCAGTCTAGACCCAGGTCTGCACTGAGGAGGACACACACATTCAGTCTAGACCCAGGTCTGCACTGAGAAGGACACACACATTTAGTCTAGACCCAGGTCTGCACTGAGGACACACACATTCAGTCTAGACCCAGGTCTGCACTGAGGAGGACACACACATTCAGTCTAGACCCAGGTCTACACTGAGGACACACACATTCAGTCTAGACCCAGGTCTGCACTGAGGGAGACACACACATTCAGTCTAGACCGAGGTCTGCACTGAGGAGGACACACACATTCAGTCTAGATCCAGGTCTGCACTGAGGGAGACACACACATTCAGTCTAGATCCAGGTCTGCACTGAGGACACACACATTCAGTCTAAACCCAGGTCTGCACTGAGGACACACACATTCAGTCTAGACCCAGGTCTGCACTGAGGGAGACACACACATTCAGTCTAGACCCAGGTCTGCACTGAGGACACACACATTCAGTCTAGACCCAGGTCTGCCCTGAGGAAGACACACACATTCAGTCTAGATCCAGGTCTGCCCTGAGGGAGACACACACATTCAGTCTAGATCCAGGTCTGCCCTGAGGGAGACACACACATTCAGTCTAGATCCAGGTCTGCCCTGAGGGAGACACACACATTCAGTCTAGATCCAGGTCTGCCCTGAGGGAGACACACACATTCAGTCTAGATCCAGGTCTGCACTGAGGACACACACATTCAGTCTAGACCCAGGTCTGCCCTGAGGAAGACACACACATTCAGTCTAGATCCAGGTCTGCCCTGAGGGAGACACACACATTCAGTCTAGATCCAGGTCTGCCCTGAGGGAGACACACACATTCAGTCTAGATCCAGGTCTGCCCTGAGGGAGACACACACATTCAGTCTAGATCCAGGTCTGCCCTGAGGGAGACACACACATTCAGTCTAGATCCAGGTCTGCACTGAGGAGGACACACACATTCAGTCTAGACCCAGGTCTGCACTGAGGAGGACACACACATTCAGTCTAGATCCAGGTCTGCACTGAGGAGGACACACACATTCAGTCTAGACCCAGGTCTGCACTGAGGAGGACATACACATTCAGTCTAGACCCAGGTCTTCACTGAGGAGGACACACACATTTAGTCTAGACCCAGGTCTGCACTGAGGACACACACATTCAGTCTAGACCCAGGTCTGCACTGAGGAGGACATACACATTCAGTCTAGATCCAGGTCTGCACTGAGGAGGACACACACATTCAGTCTAGACCCAGGTCTGCACTGAGGAGGACATATACATTCAGTCTAGACCCAGGTCTGCACTGAGGAGGACATACACATTCAGTCTAGACCCAGGTCTGCACTGAGGAGGACATACACATTCAGTCTAGACCCAGGTCTGCACTGAGGACACACACATTCAGTCTAGACCCAGGTCTGCACTGAGGAGGAAATACACATTCAGTCTAGACCCAGGTCTGCACTGAGGAGGACACACACATTCAGTCTAGATCCAGGTCTGCACTGAGGACACACACATTCAGTCTAGACCCAGGTCTGCACTGAGGAGGACACACACATTCAGTCTAGACCCAGGTCTGCACTGAGAAGGACACACACATTCAGTCTAGACCCAGGTCTGCACTGAGGAGGACACACACATTCAGTCTAGATCCAGGTCTGCACTGAGGAGGACACACACATTCAGTCTAGATCCAGGTCTGCACTGAGGAGGACACACACATTTAGTCTAGACCCAGGTCTGCACTGAGGACACACACATTCAGTCTAGACCCAGGTCTGCACTGAGGAGGACACACACATTCAGTCTAGACCCAGGTCTACACTGAGGACACACACATTCAGTCTAGACCCAGGTCTGCACTGAGGGAGACACACACATTCAGTCTAGACCCAGGTCTGCACTGAGGAGGACACACACATTCAGTCTAGATCCAGGTCTGCACTGAGGGAGACACACACATTCAGTCTAGATCCAGGTCTGCACTGAGGACACACACATTCAGTCTAAACCCAGGTCTGCACTGAGGACACACACATTCAGTCTAGACCCAGGTCTGCACTGAGGGAGACACACACATTCAGTCTAGACCCAGGTCTGCACTGAGGACACACACATTCAGTCTAGACCCAGGTCTGCCCTGAGGAAGACACACACATTCAGTCTAGATCCAGGTCTGCCCTGAGGGAGACACACACATTCAGTCTAGATCCCGGTCTGCACTGAGGGAGACACACACATTCAGTCTAGATCCAGGTCTGCACTGAGGAGGACACACACATTCAGTCTAGACCCAGGTCTGCACTGAGGAGGACACACACATTCAGTCTAGATCCAGGTCTGCACTGAGGAGGACACACACATTCAGTCTAGACCCAGGTCTGCACTGAGGAGGACATACACATTCAGTCTAGACCCAGGTCTGCACTGAGGAGGACACACACATTTAGTCTAGACCCAGGTCTGCACTGAGGACACACACATTCAGTCTAGACCCAGGTCTGCACTGAGGAGGACATACACATTCAGTCTAGATCCAGGTCTGCACTGAGGAGGACACACACATTCAGTCTAGACCCAGGTCTGCACTGAGGAGGACACACACATTCAGTCTAGACCCAGGTCTGCACTGAGGACACACACATTCAGTCTAGACCCAGGTCTGCACTGAGGAGGAAATACACATTCAGTCTAGACCCAGGTCTGCACTGAGGAGGACACACACATTCAGTCTAGATCCAGGTCTGCACTGAGGACACACACATTCAGTCTAGACCCAGGTCTGGACTGAGGAGGACACACACATTCAGTCTAGACCCAGGTCTGCCCTGAGGACACACACATTCAGTCTAGACCCAGGTCTGCCCTGAGGGAGACACACATTCAGTCTAGACCCAGGTCTGCCCTGAGGGAGACACACACATTTAGTCTAGATCCAGGTCTGCACTGAGGAGGACACACACATTCAGTCTAGACCCAGGTCTGCACTGAGGAGGACACACACATTCAGTCTAGATCCAGGTCTGCACTGAGGAGGACACACACATTCAGTCTAGACCCAGGTCTGCACTGAGGAGGACACACACATTCAGTCTAGACCCAGGTCTGCACTGAGGAGGACACACACATTCAGTCTAGACCCAGGTCTGCACTGAGGAGGACACACACATTCAGTCTAGACCCAGGTCTGCACTGAGAAGGACACACACATTCAGTCTAGACCCAGGTCTGCACTGAGGAGGACACACACATTCAGTCTAGATCCAGGTCTGCACTGAGGACACACACATTCAGTCTAGACCCAGGTCTACACTGAGAAGGACACACACATTCAGTCTAGACCCAGGTCTGCACTGAGGAGGACACACACATTCAGTCTAGACCCAGGTCTGCACTGAGGAGGACACACACATTTAGTCTAGACCCAGGTCTGCACTGAGGACACACACATTCAGTCTAGACCCAGGTCTGCACTGAGGAGGACATACACATTCAGTCTAGATCCAGGTCTGCACTGAGGAGGACACACACATTCAGTCTAGACCCAGGTCTGCACTGAGGAGGACATATACATTCAGTCTAGACCCAGGTCTGCACTGAGGAGGACATACACATTCAGTCTAGACCCAGGTCTGCACTGAGGAGGACATACACATTCAGTCTAGACCCAGGTCTGCACTGAGGACACACACATTCAGTCTAGACCCAGGTCTGCACTGAGGAGGAAATACACATTCAGTCTAGACCCAGGTCTGCACTGAGGAGGACACACACATTCAGTCTAGATCCAGGTCTGCACTGAGGACACACACATTCAGTCTAGACCCAGGTCTGGACTGAGGAGGACACACACATTCAGTCTAGACCCAGGTCTGCCCTGAGGACACACACATTCAGTCTAGACCCAGGTCTGCCCTGAGGGAGACACACATTCAGTCTAGACCCAGGTCTGCCCTGAGGGAGACACACACAATTAGTCTAGATCCAGGTCTGCACTGAGGAGGACACACACATTCAGTCTAGACCCAGGTCTGCACTGAGGAGGACACACACATTCAGTCTAGATCCAGGTCTGCACTGAGGAGGACACACACATTCAGTCTAGACCCAGGTCTGCACTGAGGAGGACACACACATTCAGTCTAGACCCAGGTCTGCACTGAGGAGGACACACACATTCAGTCTAGACCCAGGTCTGCACTGAGGAGGACACACACATTCAGTCTAGACCCAGGTCTGCACTGAGGAGGACACACACATTCAGTCTAGACCCAGGTCTGCACTGAGGAGGACACACACATTTAGTCTAGACCCAGGTCTGCACTGAGGACACACACATTCAGTCTAGACCCAGGTCTGCAATGAGGAGGACACACACATTCAGTCTAGACCCAGGTCTACACTGAGGACACACACATTCAGTCTAGACCCAGGTCTGCACTGAGGGAGACACACACATTCAGTCTAGACCGAGGTCTGCACTGAGGAGGACACACACATTCAGTCTAGATCCAGGTCTGCACTGAGGGAGACACACACATTCAGTCTAGATCCAGGTCTGCACTGAGGACACACACATTCAGTCTAAACCCAGGTCTGCACTGAGGACACACACATTCAGTCTAGACCCAGGTCTGCACTGAGGGAGACACACACATTCAGTCTAGACCCAGGTCTGCACTGAGGACACACACATTCAGTCTAGACCCAGGTCTGCCCTGAGGAAGACACACACATTCAGTCTAGATCCAGGTCTGCCCTGAGGGAGACACACACATTCAGTCTAGATCCAGGTCTGCCCTGAGGGAGACACACACATTCAGTCTAGATCCAGGTCTGCACTGAGGAGGACACACACATTCAGTCTAGATCCAGGTCTGCCCTGAGGGAGACACACACATTCAGTCTAGATCCAGGTCTGCACTGAGGACACACACATTCAGTCTAGACCCAGGTCTGCACTGAGGAGGACACACACATTCAGTCTAGACCCAGGTCTACACTGAGGACACACACATTCAGTCTAGACCCAGGTCTGCACTGAGGGAGACACACACATTCAGTCTAGACCGAGGTCTGCACTGAGGAGGACACACACATTCAGTCTAGATCCAGGTCTGCACTGAGGGAGACACACACATTCAGTCTAGATCCAGGTCTGCACTGAGGACACACACATTCAGTCTAAACCCAGGTCTGCACTGAGGACACACACATTCAGTCTAGACCCAGGTCTGCACTGAGGGAGACACACACATTCAGTCTAGACCCAGGTCTGCACTGAGGACACACACATTCAGTCTAGACCCAGGTCTGCCCTGAGGAAGACACACACATTCAGTCTAGATCCAGGTCTGCCCTGAGGGAGACACACACATTCAGTCTAGATCCAGGTCTGCCCTGAGGGAGACACACACATTCAGTCTAGATCCAGGTCTGCCCTGAGGGAGACACACACATTCAGTCTAGATCCAGGTCTGCCCTGAGGGGGACACACACATTCAGTCTAGATCCAGGTCTGCACTGAGGGAGACACACACATTCAGTCTAGATCCAGGTCTGCACTGAGGAGGACACACACATTCAGTCTAGACCCAGGTCTGCACTGAGGAGGACACACACATTCAGTCTAGATCCAGGTCTGCACTGAGGAGGACACACACATTCAGTCTAGACCCAGGTCTGCACTGAGGAGGACATACACATTCAGTCTAGACCCAGGTCTGCACTGAGGAGGACACACACATTTAGTCTAGACCCAGGTCTGCACTGAGGACACACACATTCAGTCTAGACCCAGGTCTGCACTGAGGAGGACATACACATTCAGTCTAGATCCAGGTCTGCACTGAGGAGGACACACACATTCAGTCTAGACCCAGGTCTGCACTGAGGAGGACATATACATTCAGTCTAGACCCAGGTCTGCACTGAGGAGGACATACACATTCAGTCTAGACCCAGGTCTGCACTGAGGAGGACATACACATTCAGTCTAGACCCAGGTCTGCACTGAGGACACACACATTCAGTCTAGACCCAGGTCTGCACTGAGGAGGAAATACACATTCAGTCTAGACCCAGGTCTGCACTGAGGAGGACACACACATTCAGTCTAGATCCAGGTCTGCACTGAGGACACACACATTCAGTCTAGACCCAGGTCTGGACTGAGGAGGACACACACATTCAGTCTAGACCCAGGTCTGCCCTGAGGACACACACATTCAGTCTAGACCCAGGTCTGCCCTGAGGGAGACACACATTCAGTCTAGACCCAGGTCTGCCCTGAGGGAGACACACACATTTAGTCTAGATCCAGGTCTGCACTGAGGAGGACACACACATTCAGTCTAGACCCAGGTCTGCACTGAGGAGGACACACACATTCAGTCTAGACCCAGGTCTGCACTGAGGAGGAAATACACATTCAGTCTAGACCCAGGTCTGCACTGAGGAGGACACACACATTCAGTCTAGATCCAGGTCTGCACTGAGGACACACACATTCAGTCTAGACCCAGGTCTGGACTGAGGAGGACACACACATTCAGTCTAGACCCAGGTCTGCCCTGAGGACACACACATTCAGTCTAGACCCAGGTCTGCCCTGAGGGAGACACACATTCAGTCTAGACCCAGGTCTGCCCTGAGGAGGACACACATTTAGTCTAGATCCAGGTCTGCACTGAGGAGGACACACACATTCAGTCTAGACCCAGGTCTGCACTGAGGAGGACACACACATTCAGTCTAGATCCAGGTCTGCACTGAGGAGGACACACACATTCAGTCTAGACCCAGGTCTGCACTGAGAAGGACACACACATTCAGTCTAGACCCAGGTCTGCACTGAGGAGGACACACACATTCAGTCTAGATTCAGGTCTGCACTGAGGAGGACACACACATTCAGTCTAGACCCAGGTCTGCACTGAGGAGGACATACACATTCAGTCTAGACCCAGGTCTGCACTGAGGAGGACACACACATTTAGTCTAGACCCAGGTCTGCACTGAGGACACACACATTCAGTCTAGACCCAGGTCTGCACTGAGGAGGACACACACATTCAGTCTAGATCCAGGTCTGCACTGAGGAGGACACACACATTCAGTCTAGATCCAGGTCTGCACTGAGGACACACACATTCAGTCTAGACCCAGGTCTGCACTGAGGAGGACACACACATTCAGTCTAGATCCAGGTCTGCACTGAGGAGGACACACACATTCAGTCTAGACCCAGGTCTGCACTGAGGAGGACCTACACATTCAGTCTAGATCCGGGTATGCACTGAGGGGGACACACACATTCAGTCTAGACCCAGGTCTGCACTGAGGAGGACATACACATTCAGTCTAGACCCGGGTCTGCACTGAGGAGGACACACACATTCAGTCTAGACCCAGGTCTGCACTGAGGAGGACATACACATTCAGTCTAGATCCAGGTCTGCACTGAGGAGGACATACACATTCAGTCTAGATCCAGGTCTGCACTGAGGAGGACACACACATTCAGTCTAGACCCAGGTATGCACTGAGGAGGACATATACATTCAGTCTAGACCCAGGTCTGCACTGAGGAGGACATACACATTCAGTCTAGACCCAGGTCTGCACTGAGGGAGACACACACATTCAGTCTAGATCCAGGTATGCACTGAGGGAGACACACACATTCAGTCTAGACCCAGGTCTGCACTGAGGAGGACACACACATTCAGTCTAGATCCAGGTCTGCACTGAGGAGGACACACACATTCAGTCTAGACCCAGGTCTGCACTGAGGAGGACACACACATTCAGTCTAGGAGGACACACACATTCAGTCTAGACCCAGGTCTGCACTGAGGAGGACACACACATTCAGTCTAGACCCAGGTCTGCACTGAGGAGGACACACACATTCAGTCTAGACCCAGGTCTGCACTGAGGAGGACACACACATTCAGTCTAGACCCAGGTCTGCACTGAGGAGGACACACACATTCAGTCTAGACCCAGGTCTGCACTGAGGAGGACACACACATTCAGTCTAGACCCAGGTCTGCACTGAGGAGGACACACACATTCAGTCTAGACCCAGGTCTGCACTGAGGAGGACACACACATTCAGTCTAGACCCAGGTCTGCACTGAGGAGGACACACACATTCAGTCTGACCCAGGTCTGCACTGAGGAGGACACACACATTCAGTCTAGACCCAGGTCTGCACTGATGAGGACACACACATTCAGTCTAGACCCAGGTCTGCACTGAGGAGGACATACACATTCAGTCTAGATCCAGGTATGCACTGAGGAGGACACACACATTCAGTCTAGATCCAGGTCTGCACTGAGGAGGACACACACATTCAGTCTAGACCCAGGTCTGCACTGAGGAGGACACACACATTCAGTCTAGACCCAGGTCTGCACTGAGGAGGACACACACATTCAGTCTAGATCCAGGTCTGCACTGGGGAGGACACACACATTCAGTCTAGACCCAGGTCTGAGGAGGACCTACACATTCAGTCTAGAGGTCTGCACTGAGGGGACACACACATTCAGTCTAGACCCAGGTCTGCACTGAGGAGGACATACACATTCAGTCTAGACCCAGGTCTGCACTGAGGAGGACCACATTCAGTCTAGACCCAGGTCTGCACTGAGGAGGACATACACATTCAGTCTAGATCCAGGTCTGCACTGAGGAGGACATACACATTCAGTCTAGATCCAGGTCTGCACTGAGGAGGACACACACATTCAGTCTAGACCCAGGTATGCACTGAGGAGGACATATACATTCAGTCTAGACCCAGGTCTGCACTGAGGGAGACACACACATTCAGTCTAGATCCAGGTATGCACTGAGGGAGACACACACATTCAGTCTAGACCCAGGTCTGCACTGAGGAGGACACACACATTCAGTCTAGATCCAGGTCTGCACTGAGGAGGACACACACATTCAGTCTAGACCCAGGTCTGCACTGAAGAGGACATACACATTCAGTCTAGACCCAGGTCTGCACTGAGGAGGACACACACATTTAGTCTAGACCCAGATCTGCACTGAGGACACACACATTCAGTCTAGACCCAGGTCTGCACTGAGGAGGACACACACATTCAGTCTAGATCCAGGTCTGCACTGAGGAGGACACACACATTCAGTCTAGACCCAGGTCTGCACTGAGGAGGACATACACATTCAGTCTAGATCCAGGTATGCACTGAGGAGGACACACACATTCAGTCTAGACCCAGGTCTGCACTGAGGAGGACATACACATTCAGTCTAGACCCAGGTCTGCACTGAGGAGGACACACACATTCAGTCTAGACCCAGGTCTGCACTGAGGAGGACATACACATTCAGTCTAGATCCAGGTCTGCACTGAGGAGGACATACACATTCAGTCTAGACCCAGGTCTGCACTGAGGAGGACATACACATTCAGTCTAGACCCAGGTCTGCACTGAGGAGGACACACACATTCAGTCTAGACCCAGGTCTGCACTGAGGAGGACATACACATTCAGTCTAGATCCAGGTCTGCACTGAGGAGGACATACACATTCAGTCTAGACCCAGGTCTGCACTGAGGAGGACACACATTCAGTCTAGACCCAGGTCTGCACTGAGGAGGACACATACATTCAGTCTAGACCCAGGTCTGCACTGAGGAGGACACACATTCAGTCTAGACCCAGGTCTGCACTGAGGAGGACACACACACATTCAGTCTAGACCCAGGTCTGCACTGAGGAGGACACACACATTCAGTCTAGACCCAGGTCTGCACTGAGGACACACACATTCAGTCTAGACCCAGGTCTGCACTGAGGAGGACACACACATTTAGTCTAGACCCAGGTCTGCACTGAGGAGGACATACACATTCAGTCTAGACCCAGGTCTGCACTGAGGAGGACATACACATTCAGTCTAGACCCAGGTCTGCACTGAGGAGGACACACACATTCAGTCTAGACCCAGGTCTGCACTGAGGAGGACACACACATTCAGTCTAGACCCAGGTCTGCACTGAGGAGGACACACACATTCAGTCTAGACCCAGGTCTGCACTGAGGGAGACACACACATTCAGTCTAGATCCAGGTCTGCACTGAGGGAGACACACACATTCAGTCTAGATCCAGGTCTGCACTGAGGGAGACACACACATTCAGTCTAGACCCAGGTCTGCACTGAGGAGGACACACACATTCAGTCTAGACCCAGGTCTGCACTGAGGAGGACACACACATTCAGTCTAGACCCAGGTCTGCACTGAGGAGGACATACACATTCAGTCTAGACCCAGGTCTGCACTGAGGAGGACACACACATTTAGTCTAGACCCAGATCTGCACTGAGGACACACACATTCAGTCTAGACCCAGGTCTGCACTGAGGAGGACACACACATTCAGTCTAGACCCAGGTCTGCACTGAGGAGGACACACACATTCAGTCTAGATCCAGGTCTGCACTGAGGGAGACACACACATTCAGTCTAGATCCAGGTATGCACTGAGGGAGACACACACATTCAGTCTAGATCCAGGTCTGCACTGAGGAGGACATACACATTCAGTCTAGACCCAGGTCTGCACTGAGGAGGACACACACATTTAGTCTAGACCCAGATCTGCACTGAGGACACACACATTCAGTCTAGACCCAGGTCTGCACTGAGGGAGGACACACACATTCAGTCTAGACCCAGGTCTGCACTGAGGAGGACACACACATTCAGTCTAGATCCAGGTCTGCACTGAGGAGGACACACACATTCAGTCTAGACCCAGGTCTGCACTGAGGAGGACATACACATTCAGTCTAGACCCAGGTCTGCACTGAGGAGGACACACACATTCAGTCTAGACCCAGGTCTGCACTGAGGAGGACACACACATTCAGTCTAGACCCAGGTCTGCACTGAGGAGGACACACACATTCAGTCTAGACCCAGGTCTGCACTGAGGAGGACATACACATTCAGTCTAGACCCAGGTCTGCACTGAGGAGGACACACACATTCAGTCTAGATCCAGGTCTGCACTGAGGAGGACACACACATTCAGTCTAGACCCAGGTCTGCACTGAGGAGGACACACACATTCAGTCTAGACCCAGGTCTGCACTGAGGAGGACACACACATTCAGTCTAGATCCAGGTCTGCACTGAGGAGGACACACACATTCAGTCTAGACCCAGGTCTGCACTGAGGAGGACATACACATTTAGTCTAGACCCAGGTCTGCACTGAGGAGGACACACACATTCAGTCTAGACCCAGGTCTGCACTGAGGAGGACATACACATTCAGTCTAGACCCAGGTCTGCACTGAGGAGGACATACACATTCAGTCTAGACCCAGGTCTGCACTGAGGAGGATACACACATTCAGTCTAGACCCAGGTCTGCACTGAGGAGGACACACACATTCAGTCTAGACCCAGGTCTGCACTGAGGAGGACACACACATTCAGTCTAGACCCAGGTCTGCACTGAGGAGGACACACACATTCAGTCTAGACCCAGGTCTGCACTGAGGACACACACATTCAGTCTAGACCCAGGTCTGCACTGAGGAGGACACACACATTCAGTCTAGACCCAGGTCTGCACTGAGGAGGACATACACATTCAGTCTAGACCCAGGTCTGCACTGAGGAGGACATACACATTCAGTCTAGACCCAGGTCTGCACTGAGGAGGACACACACATTCAGTCTAGACCCAGGTCTGCACTGAGGAGGACATACACATTCAGTCTAGACCCAGGTCTGCACTGAGGAGGACATACACATTCAGTCTAGACCCAGGTCTGCACTGAGGAGGACACACACATTCAGTCTAGACCCAGGTCTGCACTGAGGAGGACACACACATTCAGTCTAGACCCAGGTCTGCACTGAGGAGGACACACACATTCAGTCTAGACCCAGGTCTGCACTGAGGAGGACACACACATTCAGTCTAGACCCAGGTCTGCACTGAGGAGGACACACACATTCAGTCTAGACCCAGGTCTGCACTGAGGAGGACATACACATTCAGTCTAGACCCAGGTCTGCACTGAGGAGGACACACACATTCAGTCTAGACCCAGGTCTGCACTGAGGAGGACACACACATTCAGTCTAGACCCAGGTCTGCACTGAGGAGGACACACACATTCAGAGAGGTCTGAGGAGGACACACACATTCAGTCTAGACCCAGGTCTGCACTGAGGAGGACACACACATTCAGTCTAGACCCAGGTCTGCACTGAGGAGGACACACACATTCAGTCTAGACCCAGGTCTGCACTGAGGAGGACACACACATTCAGTCTAGACCCAGGTCTGCACTGAGGAGGACATACACATTCAGTCTAGACCCAGGTCTGCACTGAGGAGGACATACACAGGAGTCTAGACCCAGGTCACACACATTCAGTCTAGACCCAGGTCTGCACCGAGGAGGACATACACATTCAGTCTAGACCCAGGTCTGCACTGAGGAGGACACACACATTCAGTCTAGACCCAGGTCTGCACTGAGGAGGACACACACATTCAGTCTAGATCCAGGTCTGCACTGAGGAGGACACACACATTCAGTCTAGACCCAGGTCTGCACTGAGGAGGACATACACATTCAGTCTAGACCCAGGTCTGCACTGAGGAGGACACACACATTCAGTCTAGATCCAGGTCTGCACTGAGGAGGACATACACATTCAGTCTAGATCCAGGTCTGCACTGAGGAGGACACACACATTCAGTCTAGACCCAGGTCTGCACTGAGGAGGACATATACATTCAGTCTAGACCCAGGTCTGCACTGAGGAGGACATACACATTCAGTCTAAACCCAGGTCTGCACTGAGGAGGACATACACATTCAGTCTAGACCCAGGTCTGCACTGAGGAGGACACACACATTCAGTCTAGACCCAGGTCTGCACTGAGGAGGACACACACATTCAGTCTAGACCCAGGTCTGCACTGAGGACACACACATTCAGTCTAGACCCAGGTCTGCACTGAGGAGGACACACACATTCAGTCTAGATCAAGGTCTGCACTGAGGAGGACACACACATTCAGTCTAGACCCAGGTCTGCACTGAGGAGGACACACACATTTAGTCTAGACCCAGATCTGCACTGAGGACACACACATTCAGTCTAGACCCAGGTCTGCACTGAGGAGGACACACACATTCAGTCTAGATCCAGGTCTGCACTGAGGAGGACACACACATTCAGTCTAGACCCAGGTCTGCACTGAGGAGGACATACACATTCAGTCTAGATCCAGGTATGCACTGAGGAGGACACACACATTCAGTCTAGACCCAGGTCTGCACTGAGGAGGACATACACATTCAGTCTAGACCCAGGTCTGCACTGAGGAGGACACACACATTCAGTCTAGACCCAGGTCTGCACTGAGGAGGACATACACATTCAGTCTAGATCCAGGTCTGCACTGAGGAGGACATACACATTCAGTCTAGACCCAGGTCTGCACTGAGGAGGACATACACATTCAGTCTAGACCCAGGTCTGCACTGAGGAGGACACACACATTCAGTCTAGACCCAGGTCTGCACTGAGGAGGACATACACATTCAGTCTAGATCCAGGTCTGCACTGAGGAGGACATACACATTCAGTCTAGATCCAGGTCTGCACTGAGGAGGACACACACATTCAGTCTAGACCCAGGTCTGCACTGAGGAGGACATATACATTCAGTCTAGACCCAGGTCTGCACTGAGGAGGACATACACATTCAGTCTAGGCCCAGGTCTGCACTGAGGAGGACATACACATTCAGTCTAGACCCAGGTCTGCACTGAGGAGGACACACACATTCAGTCTAGACCCAGGTCTGCACTGAGGAGGACACACACATTCAGTCTAGACCCAGGTCTGCACTGAGGACACACACATTCAGTCTAGACCCAGGTCTGCACTGAGGAGGACACACACATTTAGTCTAGACCCAGGTCTGCACTGAGGAGGACATACACATTCAGTCTAGACCCAGGTCTGCACTGAGGAGGACATACACATTCAGTCTAGACCCAGGTCTGCACTGAGGAGGACACACACATTCAGTCTAGACCCAGGTCTGCACTGAGGAGGACACACACATTCAGTCTAGACCCAGGTCTGCACTGAGGAGGACACACACATTCAGTCTAGACCCAGGTCTGCACTGAGGAGGACACACACATTCAGTCTAGACCCAGGTCTGCACTGAGGGAGACACACACATTCAGTCTAGATCCAGGTCTGCACTGAGGGAGACACACACATTCAGTCTAGATCCAGGTCTGCACTGAGGGAGACACACACATTCAGTCTAGATCCAGGTATGCACTGAGGGAGACACACACATTCAGTCTAGACCCAGGTCTGCACTGAGGAGGACACACACATTCAGTCTAGATCCAGGTCTGCACTGAGGAGGACACACACATTCAGTCTAGACCCAGGTCTGCACTGAGGAGGACATACACATTCAGTCTAGACCCAGGTCTGCACTGAGGAGGACACACACATTTAGTCTAGACCCAGATCTGCACTGAGGACACACACATTCAGTCTAGACCCAGGTCTGCACTGAGGGAGACACACACATTCAGTCTAGATCCAGGTCTGCACTGAGGGAGACACACACATTCAGTCTAGATCCAGGTCTGCACTGAGGGAGACACACACATTCAGTCTAGATCCAGGTATGCACTGAGGGAGACACACACATTCAGTCTAGACCCAGGTCTGCACTGAGGAGGACACACACATTCAGTCTAGATCCAGGTCTGCACTGAGGAGGACACACACATTCAGTCTAGACCCAGGTCTGCACTGAGGAGGACATACACATTCAGTCTAGACCCAGGTCTGCACTGAGGAGGACACACACATTTAGTCTAGACCCAGATCTGCACTGAGGACACACACATTCAGTCTAGACCCAGGTCTGCACTGAGGAGGACATACACATTCAGTCTAGATCCAGGTATGCACTGAGGAGGACACACACATTCAGTCTAGATCCAGGTTTGCACTGAGGAGGACACACACATTCAGTCTAGACCCAGGTCTGCACTGAGGAGGACACACACATTCAGTCTAGACCCAGGTCTGCACTGAGGAGGACACACACATTCAGTCTAGATCCAGGTCTGCACTGAGGAGGACACACACATTCAGTCTAGACCCAGGTCTGCACTGAGGAGGACATACACATTCAGTCTAGACCCAGGTCTGCACTGAGGAGGACATACACATTCAGTCTAGATCCAGGTCTGCACTGAGGAGGACACACACATTCAGTCTAGACCCAGGTCTGCACTGAGGAGGACATATACATTCAGTCTAGACCCAGGTCTGCACTGAGGAGGACATACACATTCAGTCTAGACCCAGGTCTGCACTGAGGAGGACATACACATTCAGTCTAGACCCAGGTCTGCACTGAGGAGGACATACACATTCAGTCTAGACCCAGGTATGCACTGAGGAGGACATACACATTCAGTCTAGACCCAGGTATGCACTGAGGAGGACATACACATTCAGTCTAGACCCAGGTCTGCACTGAGGAGGACATACACATTCAGTCTAGACCCAGGTATGCACTGAGGAGGACATACACATTCAGTCTAGACCCAGGTCTGCACTGAGGAGGACACACACATTCAGTCTAGACCCAGGTCTGCACTGAGGAGGACACACACATTCAGTCTAGACCCAGGTCTGCACTGAGGACACACACATTCAGTCTAGACCCAGGTCTGCACTGAGGAGGACATACACATTCAGTCTAGACCCAGGTCTGCACTGAGGAGGACATACACATTCAGTCTAGACCCAGGTCTGCACTGAGGAGGATACACACATTCAGTCTAGACCCAGGTCTGCACTGAGGACACACACATTCAGTCTAGACCCAGGTCTGCACTGAGGAGGACACACACATTCAGTCTAGACCCAGGTCTGCACTGAGGAGGACATACACATTCAGTCTAGACCCAGGTCTGCACTGAGGACACACACATTCAGTCTAGACCCAGGTCTGCACTGAGGAGGACACACACATTCAGTCTAGACCCAGGTCTGCACTGAGGAGGACATACACATTCAGTCTAAACCCAGGTCTGCACTGAGGAGGACATACACATTCAGTCTAGACCCAGGTCTGCACTGAGGAGGACACACACATTCAGTCTAGACCCAGGTCTGCACTGAGGAGGACACACACATTCAGTCTAGACCCAGGTCTGCACTGAGGACACACACATTCAGTCTAGACCCAGGTCTGCACTGAGGAGGACACACACATTCAGTCTAGATCAAGGTCTGTACTGAGGAGGACACACACATTCAGTCTAGACCCAGGTCTGCACTGAGGAGGACACACACATTCAGTCTAGACCCAGGTCTGCACTGAGGACACACACATTCAGTCTAGACCCAGGTCTGCACTGAGGAGGACACACACATTCAGTCTAGACCCAGGTCTGCACTGAGGAGGACACACACATTCAGTCTAGACCCAGGTCTGCACTGAGGACACACACATTCAGTCTAGACCCAGGTCTACACTGAGGAGGACACACACATTTAGTCTAGATGCAGGTCTGCCCTGAGGGAGACACACACATTCAGTCTAGATCCAGGTCTGCACTGAGGAGGACACACACATTTAGTCTAGATCCAGGTCTGCCCTGAGGGAGACACACACAGTGCATGAAAAAGCACATTTACAGGTATAATACTCCAGTGCACGAACGTGTATATGTCCGGAAAAGGTTCAGTAAATCCCCAGAAACAACATCCACCCATTTACCAGGACACGTCTTGAAATTCCAGTTTGACGTCAGTTGCACTACATCTCTTTTCACGTCCGCTCACGTCTCTCCCATAATTGCCAGTAAATAATATTGCACTTGTTCAGGTTGCACATGCTTATACTAGTTATTGCTAGCTTGCCTTAGTTTCTTATTATTATTATCTAATAGTTACTTTACCCTGCCTTTATGTACATATCTACCTCAAATACATTGTACCCCTGCACATTGATCTGGTACCAGTACTCCCTGTGTGTAGCTTAATTATTGTGTATTTTATTTTTCCTATATATATTATAAACAATATATATATTCTGCATCGTTGGGAAGGGCTCATGAGCAAGTATTTCACAGTAAAGTAATGATTTGATTTGACTAGTATATTAAAAACATTTAAATGTTTAAATTAATGAATTACAGTGAATTATGAATGCATTACTTTTAATTGTTTTATGTTATTAATATCACATCAGGGTTCCTACACATTTTCAGAAGTAAAATTCAAGCACCCCTATCGAGGTTTTTCCAGCCCCTCACAACATCCCTATACTAAAACATATGTTAGGTCCTTGGGAAAAAAAACACACAAATCCACTTATTCACTTGAAGGATCATTTATTTCAGTAGAGCAGGAGAAAGCGGGTCACAGTATCTGCATTTTGGCTAAGCAGGGCCTAAGCAGGGCCTAAGCAGGGCCTAAGCAGGGGGGGCTACTTCAGATAAAGGAATATTCCAAATTCAAAGATCACAGTACTGACAGGACTCATCCAGTTTGGCCCATGGCGAGCCTCCATTGGGGTTCCTGTATTGCTATAGTTTTGAGGGTTGAGGGGGTCTGTGGAATCTACTGTAGGTTGCCTTGAAGAAAACTCCCCAGACATGATCCGTGTGGTGTGGCTCGTCAAGGTGCTCTGGTCTCTTTCCAAGCAGCTCTGTAGTTCTTGACAAAGACACACTGGTTTGCCGTTTTGCAGGGCATCCTCTTCATCGCTCCTCAGGTCAACATTAACTCCAGTCCAAATGTCTCTCTCATCCTCTGCAGGCATTCTCGACCATGCATATAGAAGCACAATACAAATAGGACGATAGAACACAGTAAACAAATGCATCAGTCTCAAATCGAATCGAATCATATTTGTCACATGCGCCAAATTCAACAGATGTAGACCTTACCATGAAATGCTTACTTACGAGCGCTTAACCAACAATGCAGAGTTTTTAAAAAGTAAGTAAGAAAAATTTGCTAGATAAACTAAAGGAAAAAATAACAATGACAAAGATACGGGTAAGTCAAGGTAATTGAGGTAATATGTACGTACATGTATATAGGGGAAAGTGACTATGTGTAACAGTATAACTTTAGACTGTCCCTCGCCCACACCCGGGCGCGAACCAGGGACCCTCTGCACACATCAACAACAGTCACCCACGAAGCATCGTTACCCATCGCTCCACAAAAGCCGCGGCCCTTGCAGAGCAAGGGGAACCACTACTTCAAGGTCTCAGAGCAAGTGACGTCACCGAGTGACATCACTAACCAAGTGACGTCACTAACCCGTCACTAACCAAGTGACGTCACTAACCCGCACCACCACTAACTAGCTAGCTATTTCACATCCGTTACATATGCATACAGTAGATAATAAACTAATAAACAGAGTAGCAGCAGCATATGTAAAGAGGATGAAGGAATGTGAATGCATGTGTGTGTGGTATCAATATGCATGTGTGTGTGGTATCAATATGCATGTGTGTGTGGTATCAATATGCATGTGTGTGTGGTATCAATATGCATGTGTGTGTGGTATCAATATGCATGTGTGTGTGGTATCAATATGCATGTATGTGTGGTATCAATATGCATGTGTGTGTGGTATCAATATGCATGTGTGTGTGGTATCAATATGCATGTGTGTGTGGTATCAATATGCATGTGTGTGTGGTATCAATATGCATGTGTGTGTGGTATCAATATGCATGTGTGTGTGGTATCAATATGCATGTGTGTGTGGTATCAATATGCATGTGTGTGTGGTATCAATATGCATGTGTGGTATCAATATGCATGTGTGTGTGGTATCAATATGCATGTGTGTGTGGTATCAATATGCATGTGTGTGTGGTATCAATATGCATGTGTGTGTGGTATCAATATGCATGTGTGTGCGTGTGGTATCAATATGCATGCATGTGTGTGTGGTATCAATATGCATGTGTGTGGTATCAATATGCATGTGTGTGTGGTATCAATATGCATGTGTGTGTGGTATCAATATGCATGTATCAATATGCATGTGTGTGTGGTATCAATATGCATGTGTGTGTGGTATCAATATGCATGTGTGTGTGGTATCAATATGCATGTGTGTGTGGTATCAATATGCATGTGTGTGTGGTATCAATATGCATGTGTGTGTGGTATCAATATGCATGTGTGTGTGGTATCAATATGCATGTGTGTGCGTGTGGTATCAATATGCATGTGTGTGTGGTATCAATATGCATGTGTGTGTGGTATCAATATGCATGCATGTGGGTGTGGTATCAATATGCATGTGTGTGTGGTATCAATATGCATGTGTGTGTGGTATCATGTGTGTGTGGTATCAATATGCATGTGTGTGTGGTATCAATATGCATGCATGTGGGTGTGGTATCAATATGCATGTGTGTGTGGTATCAATATGCATGTGTGTGTGGTATCAATATGCATGTGTGTGTGGTATCAATATGCATGTGTGTGTGGTATCAATATGCATGTGTGTGTGGTATCAATATGCATGTGTGTGTGGTATCAATATGCATGTGTGTGCGTGTGGTATCAATATGCATGTGTGTGTGGTATCAATATGCATGTGTGTGTGGTATCAATATGCATGCATGTGTGTGTGGTATCAATATGCATGTGTGTGTGGTATCAATATGCATGTGTGTGTGGTATCAATATGCATGTGTGTGTGTGGTATCAATATGCATGTGTGTGTGGTATCAATATGCATGTGTGTGTGGTATCAATATGCATGTGTGTGTGGTATCAATATGCATGTGTGTGCGTGTGGTATCAATATGCATGTGTGTGTGGTATCAATATGCATGTGTGTGTGGTATCAATATGCATGCATGTGTGTGTGGTATCAATATGCATGTGTGTGTGGTATCAATATGCATGTGTGTGTGGTATCAATATGCATGTGTGTGTGTGTGGTATCAATATGCATGTGTGTGTGGTATCAATATGCATGTGTGTGTGGTATCAATATGCATGTGTGTGTGTGTGGTATCAATATGCATGTGTGTGTGTGTGGTATCAATATGCATGTGTGTGTGGTATCAATATGCATGTGTGTCGGTCCCTTTCCGGCGCCAACAGAGATGGCCGCCTCGTTTCGCGTTCCTAGGAAACTATGCAGTATTTTGGGTTTTTTTACGTGTTATTTCTTCCATTGTTACCCAGGAAATCTGAAGTTTTATTACATACAGTCGGGAGGAACTATTGGATATAAGAGCAACATCAACTTACCAACATTACAACCAGGAATAGACTTTCCTGAAGCGGATCCTCTGTTTGGTCCACCACCAAGGACAATGGATCGGATCCCAGCTGGCGACCCAAAACAACGGTGCCGCAGAAGGGGCAGACGGAGCGGTCTTCTGGTCAGGCTCCGTAGACGGGCACATCACTCACCGCTCCCGAGCTTACTACTCGCCAATGTCCAGTCTCTTGACAACAAGGTAGACACAATCCGAGCAAGCGTTGCCTTCCAGAGAGACATCAGAGATTGTAGCGTTCGTTGTTTCACGGAAACATGGCTCACTCGGGATACATCATCAGAGTCGATACAGCCACCTGGCTGGCAAGACACATATTCCGACACCACAGCAGTGAACCAATACACTCCTGTATTGTATATAGACACCATACTGCACTCCTTTCTCTAGTCTAGCTATATCCATACACATACGCACATACACACGCATGCACGCACGCGCACACACACACACACACACACTGGGGTAGAGATAGGGAAGCTGACACAGAGGCAGGAGGAATGTTATCATCATTTAACAATCACTACAGAGAGTCAGATGACAAGCACGGGGGAACACACACACACCCACACACACACACCCACAAAAACCCACACACTCACTTCCAAAAAGCATGCACACACTGGAAATAAACACTTCCCCTTTCCTGCAATTGTTCTTCCCATCTTGTGACCCTTCCATTATCTCTCAGTGACATTACTGACACTAAAGTGAACTGAGGAGGACACACAGGGTTGCGCCTCAAATGGTGCCCTATTATTCCTTCTATAGTGCACTACTTTTCACCAAGGCCCATAGGGCTCTGATCAGAAGTAGTGCATTATGTAGGGCAGGGATGATTAACTCCAGTCCTCAGGGACCACACATTTTCTTTATCCTTAGCAAAGCACAGCTGATTCTTCTAATTGCATTGTAAACTGAAGATCATGATTAGTTGATTATTGGAGTCAGGTGTGTTAGCTGGGGCTTTGGCAAAAGTGTGACACCAATCAGGCCCCCCGAGGACTGGAGTTGCCCATCCCTGATGTAGGGAATAGGGTGCCATTTTGGGACACAAACATTAAAGTCAACTCTGGTCCTAGGAGGACACACAGCCTCACACATATGTCAGAGGACAGAACTACAAACAGAAAGCAACTCAGATGATATACTGTAGATATGTATCAGATAATGACAGGAAGTATTGCACAACAATATTTCATCACAGCAGAAAATCGTCTGTTGATATTGAACTAACGATTCCAAAGGCTCTATAGATGATTGGTTTGACGGGAATCTGTGGAAGCCATGAGTTGTGCTTGTTTTGTCAGCCAGCAGTGGCCTGTCTCGGTGTCTCTGATGTAAGTAAGTGTTTGTTGCTGCTCTGTCTTCTGGTGTCAAAGCCACATTTTTCTTGTGGGATTTATAAAGTGTATTTAATATTATATGATAGCTACAGTGCCTTCAGAAAGCATTCAAAACCCTTGACTTTAACATTTTGTTGTGTTACAGGCTGGATTTAAAATGGATTAAATGTAGATTTATTTTGTTACTGGCCTACACACAATACCCCATAATGTTAACGTGGAATTGTTTTACAAATTACGTAAAAATGAAAATCTGAAATGTCTTAAGTCAATAAGTATTCAACCCCTTTGTTATTGGAAGCCTAAATAAATTAAGGAATAAAAATCTTCATAACAAGTCACATAATAAGTTGCATGGACTGTGTGTGTGTGCAATAATAGTGTTTAACATGAATTTGAATGACTACCTCATCTGTGTACCCCACACATACATTTAACTCTAATGTCCCTAAGTCGAGCAGCAAATTTCAAACACAGATTCAACCACAAAAACCAGAGAGGTTTTTTAATGCCTCGCAAAGAATGGCACCTATTGGTAGATGGGGGCATCTCCTTGAACTCGGCATGGCCTAGCGACTAGGTTGATGCCATTTGTTTCCCTTTCTGTGATGATTTAAGCCTGCACATTTTGGGATTTCAGCCCTATTTGATGGTAAAGTTCATACTTCCCCTTTAGGATATGAAGGGGACCATTCAATCTTTTCATGTTGATATCTGTAGAGGTACAGATGACCCTGAACACATCCTTAGGGAGAATCTCATATGTTTCAGACTACATGATGCGCGCAGCTAGAATAACTCTGTGGCTTATCCACCCCAAACTCCCCCCCGATGAGCCCATCGAAAATGGCGTGTCTCTGTGTGACGCAGAGGCCATAATTTGTCTAAAGCATCATTAAATCACTACTAGTCAGGCTTCATTCCGGGCTTACTATTTGCTCGGTTGCTACGGTCAGACCAAGCGTGTGGGGCATCAAGTGGGGCATCTCCTTGAACTCGCTAGAGACTAGGTTGATGCCATTTGTTTCCCTTTCTGTGATGATTTAACCGCTTAAGGATCCACCCTCTTTTTTTCAATTTTCGCCTAAAATGACATACCCAAATATAACTGCCTGTAGCTCAGGCCCTGAAGCAAGGACATGCATATTATTGGTACCATTTGAAAGGAAACACTTTGAAGTTTGTGGAAATGTGAAAGGAATGCAGGAGAATATAACACAATAGCACAATAACACAATAAAAGATAATACAAAGAAAAAAAATATATATTTTGTATTTTTTCACCATGAGGCCAGTGGGGACTTTAAAACAGTTACAGAGTTTAATGGCTGTGATAGGACAAAACTGAGGATGTATCAACAACATTGTAGATATACCACAATTACTAACCTAATTGACAGTGTAAAGAAGGAAATCTGTACAGAATATACATCCTGTTAGCAATAAGGGACTAAAGTAAAACTGCAAAAAATTTGGCAAATTAACTTTATGTCCAACACAACACATCACCGAGTACCACTCTTCATATTTTCAAGCATGGTGGTGGCTGCATCATGTTATGGATATGCTTGTCATCGGCAATGACTAAGGAGGTATTTTTAGGATAAAAATAAATGGAATAGAGCTAAGCACACACAAAATCTTAGTGGAAAACCTGTTTCAGTCTGCTTTCAAACAGAGACTGGGAGAAAAATTCCCCTTTCAGCGGGATAATAATCTAAAACAGAAGGCCAAATATACACTGGAGTTCCTTACTAAGATGACATTGAATGTTCCTGAGTGGCCTGGGTAAAGTTTTGACATAAATCGGCTTGAAAATCTATGGCGAGACATCAAATTATCTGTCTAGCAATGATCAACAACCAACTTGACAGAGCTTGAATAACATTTAAAAGAACAATGCGCAAATATTGTACAATCCAGGTGTACAAAGCTCTTAGAGTCATACCCAGAAAAATTGACATCTTTAATCGCTGCCAAAAGTGATTCTAATATGTATTGATTTAGGGGTGTGAATACTTATGTCAATGATATATTTCAGTATTTCATTTTCAATGTTTGCAAAAATTTCTAAAAGCATGTGTTCACTTTATCATTTTGGAATATTGTGTGTAGACGGGTGAGAAAACAATCAATTTGATACATTTTGAATTCAGGCTGTAACACAACAATGTGGACTCAGCCAAAGGGTATGAATACTCTATGAAGGCATTGTACATACCTACATGTTATGTATCATCTACAGTATATTCTATATGTATGTAGGCATGGCGCCGACAGACACAGTCGCCTGTTTCTAGCTCCTAGCCAACTTGGCAGAATTTGGATTTGTTGTTGTTATTTCTTGCATGATTTGCTCAGAACGTTTCTAGTACTATTACCTACAGCCAAAAATATCTTTGGAACATTAGACTGGCAGTCTTTGGTTAAAGTCACTGTTTTGTACATTCCCCCACAAGCCGACACAGAGACGACGCCTCTCAAGGAACTACACTTGACTTTACGCAAACTGGAAACTGTATATCCTCAGGCTATATTTATTGTAGCTGGGGCCTTTAATAAAGGAAATCTGAGGAAAACACTCCCAAAATTCTATCAACACATCTCCTTTGCTACTCGCTGCAGGAACATTTTGAACCATTGCCACTCTCCCTTCCGGGATGGCTACAAGGCCCTCCATCTGACCACACCTCCATCCTGCTCCTCCCCGCCAATAAACAGAAACTGAAGCCGGAAGCACCCGGGGTAATGACTGTTCAACATTGGTCTCACCAATTGGAATCTATGTTTCAAGATTGTTTTGATCACGTGGACTGGGATATGTTTTGGGGTCGCCTCTGGGAATAATATCGAAGTATACAGTGACTTGATGACTGTTTCATGTCTAGTCCTGCTCATCCCCTCCGGCGTGCCATCATCGCCAGAATACTAACCACCGGTCCTGGGAATCATCATTACACACACCTGGCAGTCATCGTTATGATTCACACCTGGACCTCATTACCTCCCCTTTATAGGTTTTACCTGCACCTGCTACTTGACTCACGGCGTCATCATTACAGACTGAGTTCATCAGGAAGTGCATGGGGAACGTTGTTCTTACTGTGACAATTAGAACTAAATCCAAACTTAATTGCAGCATTTGTGCAAAAATTAAAGCGAACCATCACATTTAACCATGGCAAGGTGACTGGGAACATTGACATGTACAAACAGACCAGCTATGCCCTCCGTAAGGCAATCAAAGAGGCAAAATGTTAGTACAGAGACAGTGGAGTCGCTATACAACAGCTCAGACACGAGACGCATGTAGCAGGGACTCCAGACAAACACATCTTAAAAAAAAAGAGCCAGACACGTCAGACACCGACACCTCGCTTCCTCGCTTTCTTCCCCTGCTTGGAAGAAACAACACACAGCCGGCGACGTGTACCCTGCCACTCAAAAGTACTATGTGCTCCGTGGCTGACATGAGTAAGACATTCAAGTGTGTTGACCCTCACAAGGGTCTGAACCCCTCCCTGTGCAACTGGATTCTGGACGTCATGAAGGGCCGACCCCAGGTGGTGAAGTTAGGAAACAACACCTCCGCCACGCTGGTCCTGAACACGCGGTCCCCACATGGGTGCGTGCTCAGCATCCTCCTTTACTCCCTGTTCACCCATAACTGCATGACCATGTGCTTCTCCAACACAATCATCAAATTTGCTGACGACACAAGTGGTAGGCCTGATTACCAAAACAGCCTACATAGAGAAGGTGAGGAGGTGAGTGCCTTGGCAGAGTGGTGACAGGAAAATAATCATTCCCTCAATGTCAGCAGAGGCCGCAGTGGAGTGGGTCAAAAGCTTCAAGCTTCTCGACGTGCACATCACTTTGGACCTGAAATGTTCCCTTCACACCAACAGTGTGGTGAAGAAGGCGCAATAATTTGGCTTGGCCCCTAAGACTCTCAAACTTCTACAGATGCACCATTAAGAGCATCTGGTAGGGCTGTATCACCGCCTGGTACAGCAATTGCACCGTCTGCAACCGCAGGGCTCTCCAGAGGGTGGTGCAGTCATCCCAACGCACCATCGGGGCCACACTGCCTGTCCCTCCAGGACATTTACAGGAAGGCCAAGAAGTTAATCAAGGACCTCAGCCACCCGAAACACGGCCTGTGCACCCCACTTCCATCTAGAAGGTGGAGACAGTACAGGTACATCAAAGCTGGGACCGAGAGACTGATAAACAGCCACCACTAAACGGTCTCTGCACAGTCTCTACCATCTGTCCAGTATCCTACTCTGCCCCTTAGTCACTGTCACTAGCCGGGTACCACTGAGTACTCTACCCAGCACCTTAGGGAATGCTGCCTTATGTACATAATCATTGAACACTGATCACTTTAATAACGTCTACACACTACCCTGAACAAAAATATAAACACAACATGAATCAATTTCAATGGTTTTACAGTTCATATAAGTTACAGTTCATATAAGGAAATCAGTCAATTGAAAGGAATTCATTAGACGCCAATCTATGGATTTCACATGACGGAATACAGATATGCATCTGTTGGTCACAGATACCTTAAAAAAGGTAGGGGCGTGGATCAGAAAACCTGTGAGTATCTGGTGTGACCATTTTCCTCATGCAGCGGGACACATCTCCTTCACATAGAGTTGATCAGGCTGTTGATTGTGGCCTGTGGAATGTTCCACTCCTCTTCAATGGCTGTGCGAAGTTGCTGGATATTGGTGGGATTTGGAACATGCTGTCGTACACGTCGATCCAGAGAATCCCAAACATGCTCTATGGGTGACATGTCTGGTGAGTATGCAGGCCATGGAAGAACTGGGACATTTTCAGCTTCCAGGAATTGTGTACAGATCGTTGTGACATGGGCCGTGCATTATCATGCTGAAACATGAGGTGATGGCTGCGGATGAATGACAAGACAATGGGCCTCAGGATGAATGACAAGACAATGGGCCTCAGGATCTTGTCACGGTATCTCTGTGCATTCAAATTGCCATCGATAAAATGCAATTGTGTTCGTTGTCCGTAGCTTATGCCTGCCCATACCATAACCCCACCTCCACCATGGGGCACTCTGTTCACAACAATGACATCAGCAAACCGCTTGCCCACACAATGCCACACACACTGTCTGTCATCTGCCCAGTACAGTTGAAACGAGGATTCATCCATGAAGAGCACACTTCTGCATCGTGCCAGTGGCCATCAAAGGTGAGAATTTACCAACTGAAATCAGTTAAGATGCTGAACTGCAGTCAGGTCAAGACCCTGGTGAGGACGACGATCATGCAGATGAGCTTCTCTGAGATGGTTTCTGACAGTTTGCACAGGAATTCTTCAGTTGTGCAAACCAACATTTTCATCAGCTGTACGTATGGGTGGCTGGTCTCAAACATGGTCTGCGGTTGTGAGGCTGGGTGGACGTACTGCCAAATTCTCTAAAACGAGATTGGTGTCACTGATTAGGTGAATGGATAAGGCGGAGTCAGGCGCAGGACACAGGTACAATGTATGAGTAATAATCAGAGAATTTACTCAAAAAATAAGCAATGTTCCAACAAGGAAAAACACAAATATCCAGAGCACAAAATAACAAAACCACATGACAATGACAATCACGCACAAAACAGAAAGGGAAGCCAGAGGGTTAAATAAGGAACATTGATTGTGGAATGGAAACCAGGTGTGTACAATGAAGACAAAACAAAACGAAAATGAAACATGGATCGGTGGTGACTAGAAAGCCGGTGACGTCAACCGCGGAACGCCGCCCGAACAAGGAGAGGGACCAACTTCAGGGGAAGTCGTGACAGCTGGAGGCGGCTTATGATAGAGAAATTAACATTCATTTATCTGGCAACAGCTCTGGTGGACATTCCTGCAGTCAGTATGCCAATTGCACGCTCCCTCAAAACTTGAGACATCTGTGGCATTGTGTTGTGTGACAAAACTGCACATTTTAGAGTGGCCTTTCATTGTCCCCAGCACAACGTGCACGTGTAAAGATTATAATGTTTAATCAGCTTCTTGATATGCCACACTTGTCAGGTGGATGGATTATCTTGGCAAAGGAGAAATGCTCACGAACAGGGATGTAAACACATTTGTGCACAAAATTTGAGAGAAATAAACTTTTTGTGAATTTTAAACATTTCTGGGATCTAATCATTTCATCCATGGGACCAACACTTTACATGTTGAGTTTATATTTTTGTTCAGTATATTTATATATAGTATCTACTGCTGAACTAAATTTGTGATAATCTTTTAATTTTGATTATTGTGTGCTTGTTTGACATTTACTGCATTGATTGATAGGAACTATGAATATAAGCATTTCACTGCAACAACACCTGCTAAACTGAGTACGTGAACAATAAAATCTGATTTGATTTGGTTCTACATGGGTTAAGTTAACCCCTCCCCTTTACACAGGTAACCCCTGGCAACACGATCCCTGCCCAAAATCTATACAATGGTTGGTAACAGTATACATTTCAAAGTCTCTGTCATCAACTTTCCTGCCCTTTGTCTCGTACTGACTGAATTGACTGTCCATCAGAGCCCGTATTCATACAGCGTAGTAGGAGTGCTGAACTAGGTTCAGGCCCCTTGTCCATTCATTATAATCTACAAGGCAAAACTGATCCTGGACCAGCACTCCTACTCTGAGATGCTTTATGAATACAGACCCCGATCCTTTTCAAGCTATTATACAGTATAACTGTGTCGCTGGTTTTCTTTCATATGAAACATTACATTAGAAACAATACAAGCCATGTTAGTAATAAACCCTCCTCTCTCTGCATTCCTGAGGAGAGGTGGACACTGTACAGATGTAGGATCTTAGTTTGATCACCCTGTTGCAGGAGAACTTTCCTGCAATGCAAAACGTGTAGTGTATTTTAGGTTTAATTCTAAAGTTTGTAATTTCCACTTTGAAATTTCAGACTTGATTTTTACATACAAAAATGTCTGATATTTATAATCCACATAATAATTTGCATTTCCTGTTGCTGCGGGATTATTTTCCTGCTGTAGCAAATTGTCTCAAATGAAGATCCTACATCTATAGCTTTAGTATAGTATTAGCATACAGTTTTAGTATGGCTTTTACCCTAGCTTTAGCACTGTGCTTTACCCTACATTAATTCTACATGGCTTCTCTTTCCTTTCAGGACTCCGATAGCTAGATGGGTAATCAATCATGTTTATTTGGAAAACTGATCCTGATAATCATACAAAGCTATCTTCTTCTCTTCTGATATGTAGGCTTATCCAGGACACTGTCTTTGTTCAAAGAGGAGACAAATGCAAGATATGCCAGGAATGTTTGAGGCTTGCACTTTTTAGACTGGGCTAGAAAAAAATGTGCCAAACTAGCCTGCCAGGCCATAGCATCGTCACTCCGGGAGATCTGTACACATGAGGCTCCTGTTGCTGAAGGCTATATCCCATATCCCGAAAACATATTCACCAGCCCTCTGATTGACCTATTTCCAATAAACTTTCTCAGTCACAGAAGGCAAATCTATAATCCAGAATGCCTTACCAGTCAGTACAGTTTATACAATGTGTGAACTATGATAAAATTAACATTTAAATCCACATTTTCTGAAGCTCACCCTAGTCCCCATACTCCATAGTAGTTGCCACACAAGATTACCACTTGATCCCAGATGGCAACGCACATTTAGAGAGATACGGAGTAAATAGTAATTAGTAGTGACTAGTAAAGTATTCCGGATTATAGATTTGCCTTCGGTGACGGGAAATGTTGATCAGAAATCGGTAAACTAGAGGGCTGGTAAATATGTTTTTAGGACATAGGATGTAGCCTGAAGGGCTACAGAGTGAAGGGGCTAGCCAGGCCAGTGACATTTTGCCTTTTCAAACATCTCAAGGCATAGATTTTTTTACCCAAATGTTAACCGGGCTTTAGAAATAGCGGACTACTAGCCTGGCTGGTCAGTGCCCATAATCCTTACATTCCCATCCCTGAAGTTAAGGCTAGCTTCCCCTGGATACATTTCAGTAAAAGTGATAATGTTAACATCAGTGTTACCTGGCTGATATGCTGCTGAAGTGGATGTAGGAGGCCACCATCACCCCGACTCTGCCTTGACCACCCTGTAGGGGCCGGAGCCAAGACACAGGTCAGGAGGTCAAAAGAGGAGCAAGGAGAGGTAGGAATGTTGGGTGTGTCTAATAAGCCTGTGTGTGTGTGTGTGTGTGTGTGTGTGTGTGTGTGTGTGTGTGTGTGTGTGTGTGTGTGTGTGTGTGTGTGTGTGTGTGTGTGTGTGTGTGTGTGATTCCTACCTGACAGTGCATGACCAGAACATGCTGTGTGTGTGAGTGGAGCCAGTTATCCATGATCTTACACACACCATACATCTGTTCCATGGACGGGGCCAGCAGGTCTAGCCAGCCTGTGTCCAACACCTGAGACAAAACACACGCACACACATAACATGCACACGCACACACATAACATGCACACGCACACAGTAACCTTGATTAATAACCTTTCTTGAGATCTGAAGGCTTTTGTTAGCTCCCCAAGCTAGTCTTTAGCTCAGTGGTCTTGAGTAGTACACACAGAGAGGCAACAGCTACAGTATTCATTTCACCTTGGGGTTCATCTGGGTCAGGCTATCATTCTTCTCTGAGAGGTTGATCACCTAGGGAAATAAAATACACATTTTAGACAATTTTTTCTGTAGCTCAATAACTACTGATGGAGGGACGAGGGAGATGAGGAAGAGGAAGACAATGATGAGGATGGGTGTATAGATCAATTATGGGCCAGACTACCACGTTTAGTGGTCTATAGCCCCTCCATTCCTCACCATGTAGTTGTGGCCATGTTTGGATTTGAGCATCTGTGTGATATCATGCAGGTTCTGGAGGTAGGTCTGGTCTGGGCATGCCTGGGGGAAGGATACGGTGATGATGCGCTCCGTGATGTAGTCCAGGTCAATTCTGTATCCCTCCTCCATGACTGGGATATTAGACTGATGAGAGGGAGAGGGGTTTGTGATTGTTTATTTCATATGTTTCCCATGCTAATAAAGCACCTTTGAAAATTGAATTGAATTGAGAGAGACAGAGACACAGAGAGAGAGAAAGAGAGAGAGAGAGCTAGAGAGAGAGGGGGAAAGAGAGAGAGAGTTTCACATACACACTCTTATCTCTGTAAAACTACCCAGATATAATAATAGGGGGTTAAACATACAGACCACTACCACTCACTGGGCCGCACCTACGTGGCAGGTTGGCACATCAGTTACACACAGACTGACCTACGTGGCAGGAGTGTTTCACTTTGACTCAGCAGAACTTCACTACACACAGGACTGAGGTTTGAGACATTATGCCCCCAGAAACTCAATGCCAATGGGAAATCATTTTTTGCCAACACAGCGATACAGCTTTAGGATATTAATTTGATCACCCTGTTGCAGGATAACTTTCCTTGTAGTGTATTTGAGGTTTAAAAAGGCTTCTGAAATGTAAAATTTCCACTTTGTAATGTCAGATGAAAAATGTATCAACCCCTAAAAAAAATGTCCATTAATTATAATCAACATAATAATTCATATTTCCTGTTGCTGCAGAATAATTTTGCTGCTGTAGCAAACTGGCTCAAATGAAGATCCTACTTCTGTATATGATTTCACATTTAGTCATGCGTATTAGCTAATTCTTTAGTCTTAAATCCGTTGACTGGAAGTTATGCTCGGTGAATGTGGAATCGGGAGTTGACAAATGAAAAGATTAGAGTTAATGTAACAGATTAGTCATAACCCCTCCATAACCTCTCACTCTCTCATTCAGTCATGCATACACACACACACAAACACACAGACACACAGACAGACAGACAGACAGACAGACAGACAGACAGACAGACAGACAGACAGACAGACAGACAGACAGACAGACAGACAGACAGACAGACAGACAGACAGACACAAACACCTCCAGTCAGTCGAGGCAGAAGTGGATGAGGCTGTGTCTGGAAGGATGATGATGTCTGCCGAGTGCCCAAAACATGAATGAAGTCATCCAGACACTCCTGTACCTACTCACTCTCTGAAGTGATTCACATTAGATACTGCAGTCCATGCTAATTCTTCCTCAACAAAGCCAGCAATAGTTTCATGTCTGAAAACGGTTTATCTGTCTTTATCTTAATGTATCTGAACATATTTATAATTGTTTGACCTAGGAATATGTCAGATGCAAAACTTGTAAAAGTGAGAGTGATTAGAATTGAAATAAGAAGTGTTTTAGAGTAACTGTGCTTTGCTGTGGGAAGTCTAATTTCTTCCCTCTCACACCGCTCTGGCTGTATAAACTCACCCATTCATCCTGCCTCTGAACTCTAGACCTGCATGTAACAATATTTTACATACATGTTACAACATATCTACAGGACACACACACACAGAGGCACACACAGACACAGAGACAGGCACACACACAGACACAGAGACACACACACACACAGAGTCACACACAGACACAGAGACACACACAGACACAGAGACACACACACACACACAGAGAGACAGACACAGAGACACACACACACACAGAGGCACACACACACACAGACACAGAGACAGACACACACACACACAGACACAGAGACACACACACACAGACACAGAGACAGGCACAGACACACACACAGAGACAGACACACACAGACACAGACACAGACACACAGAGACACAGACACAGAGACACACACACAGAGGCACACACAGACACAGAGACAGACACAGGCAAGAAGGGCCAGACTGAGACAGGGCCTAGAGTGAGTCAGGTGGCTGGGCCAACCTTTATTTTACCCTGACCATGTGATCAGGATACAGCAGCAGAGTAAACATTGTTACAGTCAATTTCACCAGAACACGAGGTGGTGCATGCTGCTGCCAGGCCCGGCGACAGTCTCCATAGACACTCTGACAACTCTGCCATGCCAAAGTGAGGAAGACTGGCAACCCACACACACACATAAAAGATCTACGCGGCACACACATGCACGACATTTCTAAGTGACCCCAAACTTTTGAATGGTAGTGTATGTGTGGGCTTCTCTCTCTCTCTTTATTTCTCTCTTTCCCACTTTCTCTCTCTCACTCTCAATCACCCCCCTGAACATATCCAGCTGGAACCTGTGCTAGACTGACTGGCTGGCTGACTGGCTGCCTGCCCTGTCCTTGGGCCCTATGTAGTCCTAGTGGAACTTGTGTGTGTTTAGATAACAACATCAGACAACATCAGTCAGACAGACTGATTACCATACAGTGCTGAGGACCCTACATAATGCTGATGATGTCACACGTGTCCTGTAATGACAACATCAGACAACATCAGTCAGACAGACTGATTACCATACAGTGCTGAGGACCCTACATAATGCTGATGATGTCACACGTGTCCTGTAATGACAACATCAGACAACATCAGTCAGACAGACTGATTACCATACAGTGCTGAGGACCCTACATAATGCTGATGATGTCACACGTGTCCTGTAATGACAACATCAGACAACATCAGTCAGACAGACTGATTACCATACAGTGCTGAGGACCCTACATAATGCTAATGATGTCACACGTGTCCTGTAATGACAACATCAGACAACATCAGTCAGACAGACTGATTACCATACAGTGCTGAGGACCCTACATAATGCTGATGATGTCACACGTGTCCTGTAATGACAACATCAGACAACATCAGTCAGACAGACTGATTACCATACAGTGCTGAGGACCCTACATAATGCTGATGATGTCACACGTGTCCTGTAATGACAACATCAGACGGAATCACTGCCTCCAGTGATGATGTCAAAGAGATGATAAATTACAAACACTCTCGTCCTCCCTCAAACACCAATATCCAGGCAATGTCAATACTACAGGCAAAGGCCTCAGTCTAACTACATTAGCCAAGCCTCAGTTCTAACACTACTTGTCTGTTTATTGAACACTTTTAGACCAGTACCCCCCTATACTTGTCTCTGCTCTACTTGAGAAAAAAGTGATTGACACACACATGCCATAGGGTGTTCTCAGTGTAGAGTAGTCCACAAATCAAACTAACCATGTCTAATTAGATGTTTTTTACCTCACGTTTGCAAGGAATGTGTCCCAAAATGTATCAGAGACGTCCTTTCTCCGTTTGTCTATTCTTTTCTTTCTTTAATGGATAGCACAAGTTGGCAGTGAACCTCAATCCCACAGCCTGGCCCCTTTAATATTAGTACAACAAGAGACAACTCAGTATAATATCTTCTTAGTCTCCACTTCACTAATAAACATCATTACCCATGAGTCTTCATGGCCCTGGAAATGCTCAAGCAAAGTGCCAACTGTGTCTGAGGCTCCACAATGTCTTTCTTCCCCTTTCTATTCCTCTGCATATCTTAACACCAAAGTGTGGTTTATGACTGTCTGAATCCCCTCTTTCTATCATTCACTTATTCTCTTTATCTAATTAGAAACAAGATTTGGATCAATTCCATCTCAATTCCACTTGTCATTACAAAATGGACTCCAAAGGGGAAAATCAATGGCCAATTCAAGTGTTGAAATAGAACTCCTCAACCCCCGGCTTAGAGCAGTAGGTAGCTAAAACACTTTTACTAAGAGCAGCTTATCATGACTTCCACCTCACTGAGTCAGTGTTAGTTAACACAAGAGGGAGAGAGCTTACTGCACAGAGACAGCACACACACGTTTGCACTCACATGCACACAAACACGAGAAAGCAGAGAGGCTTACCTAATAGTGGGCTCCTATCAACTGTGAAATCCCCAAAGAATATCTACTGCACTTTTATATGTCTACTGTTTGTGAGAGAGAAAGGGTTGAGACGGTGTAGGGGTGGAGACTATGTATGAGAGAGAGAGAGAGAGAGAGAGAGAGAGAGAGAGAGAGAGAGATTTACTGTAGTTGGTTTAAATTGCACTTTGCCCCTGCCTTTTCAAGTAATGACATCTATTGACTGCTGCTGATTCAGTGTGTGTGTGTGTGTGTGTGTGTGTGTGTGTGTGCCAACGTACGTGCTGTGCCTTTATTACTTTCTTACTTATGCACATCACTACCTTCGGAGCAAATCAAATCAAATCAAATAAAGGTGTATTTTGTCACATGCAACGAATACAACAAGTGTAGGACCTCTATACCAGGCGGTATAACCAAGTCCTTAACCAACAATGCATTGTTAAGAAAAATATGTTTCAAGAAAGTATTTACTAGAATAAACTGAAGTAAAAAATGTATAATAAATAAGAAAATAGAAAAATAACAAATAATTAAAGAGCAACAATAAACCAAAAGTGTGTGCGGGGGCAAATGAAGACATTTGCCAGTTGGTCAGCGCATGCTTAGAGGACACATCCTGGTAATCTGTCTGGCCCTGAGGCCTTGCGAATGTTGACCTGTTTAAAAGTATTACTCACATCGGCTACGGAGAGCGTGATCACACAGTCTTCTGGAACAGCTGACGGTCTCATGCATGCTTCAGTGTTGCTTGCCTTGAAGCAAGCATAGAAGTAATTTAGCTCGTCTGGTAGGCTCGTGTCACTGGGCAGCTTGCAGCTGTGCTTCCCTTTGTCTACACCTGTTGTATTCGGCACACGTGACAAATACATTTGCTCTGACTTGATTTGATAGTCTTGATAGGAGCTCATCCATTTTATTATCCAATGATTGCACGTTGGCTAATAGGACTGATGGTAGAGGCAGATTATGCACTCTCCGTCAGATCCTTACAAGGCACCCCGACCTACGTCCCCGATATCTCTTTCTCTTCTTTATGCGAATCACAGGGATTTGGGCCTTGTCTGGTGTCTGAAGTAAATCCTTCGTGTCTGACTCGTTAAAGAAAACATCTTTGTCCAGTTCGAGGTGAGTAACCGCTGTGCTGATTGATATCCAGAAGCTCTTTTCAGTTATAAAAGACGGTAGCAGAAACATTATGCACAAAATAAGTTACAAATAACGTGAAAAAACACACACAATAGCACAATTAGTTAGGAGCCTGTAAATCGGCATCCATCTCCTACCGCGCCATATCAGCATATAGGCTATCGAAGACTCCTCTCCAGCACACTCTGTTCACAGTTGGCTTCTATCCAGCTAGCCAAACAAGAAGTTGTTTTCTCATAGCTTCTTCAACGATATAATTAACAGCTACAATTATATCTGGCCACAAAATAAGAAGGCCTCTCTTTGAAGCCTCAAGTGGCAGGGGGAAAAGGCTGTAATGTGACCTGTATCCATTAGATGGTGCCAGAAGACTATTGTTTGAGTCAGTAGCGAGCTCATTTAGGCATAGAAATGTAAACAGTATTTTATGTCAAACGTATTTGTTTATGCATGAACACAGTTACACACATTTATGTCGAGTTGTCGAGTAAATAAGCAGAAATATTATACAAATCCAGCAAAAGTACCATAACAAACATTTACACTTTCCCATAGATTACCACTTATACTGACCAGATCTCTAGTGGTCGCTCTAACAAACGTATTCAGAAATATCCAAGGGAGCAAGATCAGGTGGGACCATTCTAGCCAATGTGTTAGTTAAACAACAGGCGTGTAAACAACAGGCACAACGTTTACCACTATTTACCACAGCTACAGTCGCATTTGGCTATATCGTACAAATTAATCAAAACAAAAATGTGCTTTTTGGTCCTAATATAAGGTTAGCAGTGTGTTTAAGGTTAGGATTATATTTAAAATCACATTTTAATAAAATAAATTGTAGTAATAGGCCCCCGCTTTTATGACGTTGTGACCGTGACAACTCGTGGCGACCAGGCACAACTTTTTTTATTTATTTTTATTTTTATTAATATCAAATCAATACATAAAACACATGAGGGAACACAAGCATACATAGATTACAAACAATAGACAATCGAGCTAGGGGGTACAATATCGCATTACAATTACACAAGGACCTTAAGGGACATGCATATACTTACAATTCTAACAGCTTTTTTTGTTAGTAGAGCATTTAACCGTCTTAAAATACAGTTCAATTTCTTTTTGTAGGGTACGAAAATGTGGTTTTCTGTTTGTAAATTTACATTTGTGTATATGAAATTTGGCCAAAAGAATAATGAAATTAATTACATAAAAATGATTCCGTATCAGTCTACTCTACTCAATGACACCCAGAGAACATTAGTGTCATAGCTTTTATTGCGGGACCTGAAACCACTGTGAATTGAGACACATTTACTGTACCAGTCAACCTACTATTTGTATTGAACACTATTCCAGAGGAAAAACAATATGACCTGGATGTTTTGGAGCCTGATAACTCTGAGGAGGACTATCATTAGGTAAGGCTGTACAGTGCAATATAAATGTCAATATGCACAATAGGCTGGGTAGGTACATTCCCGCAGTCAAAGTCCCTCAATAAGAGCTACTATGACGATAATATTTGCGTGAACTCTTCCCAGTTATTTTCTGTGGGAGTAGACTCATACTCCATTTCATTGCTCCACATTCCAACACTCCGACCATGTTTAAGATTATGTAGTCTAAATGCGGCATGATTCCACCAATTGTAACCTTCTGTATTGCTTTCAAATAGGGACTTTATTTTGAAGCCGAAACGCAAATTCCACTTAACCCTGTCCGGTCAAGTCATACTAGCCAGATGAAGCTAGCTGGCTGTTTATAACGTTTGTTTTGGGCAACATGGTTAAGTAGCTGGCTAGCTAGTGATTTCAATAGAAGAACAACAAGTAGCTACCTAGCTAATACTTACTCACATGGATTCCTAAACCATTGCTAAGAATATTGAAAATGACTTGCAGTTTCGACTGGTTATTGTTTTCAGGCTGGTTGCATTGGTGCTAGCTAACTACCCCAGAAGTTGCTAATAACATCTGTATCACATATATTTGCAAACATTTTTGATCCTGGTCTAATTTCAAATGCTCACACAGACGTTTTCCCATTCGTTCGAACAAATAACCAACGCAGTATTGTACAGCTTTGACAGTAATGGTGGCGCTTGGCTTGCACATGCATATTCAGCACACACCATTCTATAATAAAATAGTTATTTGACGTGTCAAATTAAAGCTTACTTAACGGTCAAATTGTGTTATTTGACGTGTATCTTTTGGACACGCAAAGACCCAAACGGCGTTCCATACGTAACAACATAGTCATAACGAAACTTTGATTCGGTCAAATAAGCCACACGTAGCAAATAAACCATTACATTTTCTGTTAACCAAATTCGACACCCTCGTTGACCTCCATACAAAAACTGAGCGCCACCTGCTGGATAAGAGATATTTTGGGCCCAGTTATCCCATGGCGACTTTGACAAGCAAAACTCATGCCTAGAAACACATCATCGGGTCTAAGGGGCCTTATCGTGCCGAACTACGCATGTGCAACCCGTCAAAATCAATGGCACTCCTATATAAAGTTATTTTGGACGAAAATGAAAACGTGTCCGTTTGTCACTTTCACGAGTTTGAAGTAATAACATGTTAAACTACTTAAAACATTGTCTCGAATGTACGTTGTGCCTTTCGATTTCGAGAAAATTAACAACTAAGGAATAACGTTTCACTTCTCTCATTGAATTCTCTGACCCCAAACCCCGGCCAGGTCTGCTTGGTCTCCTTCGCAAGCGTTTCCTGAAGTGTTGTGATGTTGTGTATTAATGTCGCTGCTAAAGGGAAAGTTAAATACAGAAAACTACATTTCCCAGAAGTCCATGCAGGGATCGGTACGTCATCTCATAAATATAAAGCTTTCGTGGGCGTAAGCAAATCTTCAAATCCCGCCAGCTTCATCAAATGCTTCACATATCTAATGAGCTTGACTGGCTGGTTTCATACCGCAGCAAAACATCCTCTATAATGGCGGTATCGATAGCAACCGAGCGGCATTGACCGGCGATTTCACCAGCAGCCAGCAAAAGAAAACAAATTGCACGGCCTGGCTAGCTCTCTTGCTTTCTCCATTGCTAGCTGGAAAACGCAAGTGGAATAATGTATGTAACGAATAAACTGCAAGGGTACCTGCCGGAACTAACGTTAGCTAACTAGCTTTATTTATTTGGAGTTCGTAGTGGTTGTTGCTACTGTTAGCTTGCTTGCTAACGTTAGCGCATTCATTTGCGGAAAATGGAAAGTGTGCGGATAGTGGCTGGGGAGAGGAGCCGATTGGAGGTGGATTCCCTGTCAACGTCAGTCGGAATATTAGACTCGGAAAATGGACAAATAAGAACTGGCAGCAAGTTTTTAAAGGCCAGTGGTGGTGCACTCTTCCCCGCTGGAAAAATAACTGCGACGGGGGAAGATGATGGCGGGGGCGGGGAGACAAAACTCTTGGGACTTGCTACCACCTCCCTACTTCACATAGCGATACGGAACGGGATTTACCAAAACCAGGCTGCTAACGCCACCAGTAGTGCTGCCAATCTCAACATGACCACCGGTAAAACACCCAACATCTACAGCCTCGTATCGGTCAGCAGCACCAGCGTGAACTCGTTGTTGACCAGGAGACGGCGGCACAAGAGGAACCTCTCGGCCGCAGCTTCGACAACCTCAAGCCCACCCGCAGTCTCCTCCGTTGGGGGAGTGAGACCCACACTGTCCGCATCGTCTGTCAACAACACACTGAGCCTGGATAGAAAGACCTTGCTTCGCCAGAAGCAGGCGAAGCAGCTCCAGCCCAACGACAAGGCGTGGGTCCGAGCTGACCTCCAGCAGGGTTGTATCCACGTCCATGACCGACTCACGCCCTCCTACCCCCGGGCGGTACTATGCACCGTGGACACCACCGCTGGGGAGATAGCGGCTCGTCTGGGGCAGCTTGGAGGTAAATGTGGAGGGATACTAAGAATGACTCGCAAAACAAGTGCTTATGTTGACCTGAACGGTAACTGCAATGGTAGCCATGGGCATATTGACTACCAACTTGGTGTGAATAAAAGTAACAACGTGAAGACCTCCTACCCGGGTTCTGTGATCTCCTACTCGGGGTCAGAGGAGAACCAACCAGTCTCTCCAATCAAGCGGCTTCATAGCAATAACAACCATGCTCAATATTACCTGGAAACAAATATATTACTTTCTGACTACAAGATACCAAGCACCTCTTCCTCTGAGGTTTATCTAAATGACAGTGAGGGTGCAGACATGGGCCTGAGTGGGGCCGACAGTTGTGGACTGTACTCAGGCTCAGACATGGAGAGTAGCACCTTTGATGATTTGAGCCCCGGTGGTCCGCGGCCCAGCCAACACCAGAACTCCCTCAGTGATGCTGCTGTCCTTGGGACCAACTCCTCAGTGCTCAGCCCAAACTTAGATTCCGCCACGGAGGAATTGGACCCGTTTGGGAGTTCCTCAGACGAGGTTGAGCTAGACCCTTCCCCGACACACACAGCCAGCATCCCCACTGTCACTCAGCAACAGACCCTGGAGGGGAAATCCATGCACATCCCCTCAACTGATGCCTGCAAAGCTCCTGACAACAGGCTATCAAAGTCAAACCAACTGGGAGACAAAAACCCTGCTGATGAAGGTGGAAAAACAGGTAGCACTGGAGGAGAACCCAGACTGATCAATCCCCTGTCAAGCTGTGTCAGTAACTCACTGGCCCTACCTCTGACTGGCAGAGCAGCTGTTGAGCGTGACCTGGTCGTTTCAGGGGAGCTGAGAGGGGTCCCGGGCCCAGAGAAAGCCTCCCCAGCACCGGCCCTCTTCGCCCAGCTGCACGGTGGAGCTATGAGGAGGCTGGAGGATGATGAGAAGCCTCTGCAGATGCAGAATGAGTACCTCTCTAATCTGGGCTATGGAGACCCGTGGCGGGTACAGGAAGAGGGTATGGACCCAGAAATAGGCTGTCTCATACGCTTCTACGCAGGTGAGTGTGACCTTAGAAAATGTGATTCATTTATTATTGTGGCTATTAATGAATGATTATGTACTGGTTATAAATGTTTTATCTGTGGATTTTGTTATAACGTCCTTATGTAGGTTATTAAGTAGGCACCCTTCAAATAAAGTGTACCCGTATTTCTGTGTGGAAGGTGAGTGAGGATTGGGTGGGTCAGGTGACTGTTTCAGTGCTAAATAAGGACACAGCCAGGGTAAGCAGCTTCTAGTCAGATTCTCTAGGTTAGCTTAGCTTGGTGGTTCTCCCTTGGCCCCTGCACTGCTATCCCTGCCCTGGCTGTCAGTTTGATTGTGTTTGGCTAGTGCTCTGCCCATTATCATGCTGTCAACCCATTCTTAGTCTTACTAAAGTACTGTGTGACCATCCACTACAATGGCATTATGTTTGGTCAGTCGGATTGTCAAAACAAGAAGATGATTCAATTGTTCCAGCGGCCGGAGACAATAGCCTGCCTTGTGCCTCCGAACCGCCTACACGCTCCACCCCCCACGGGGAATGATGAATAGGCAGACACATCTGGAGGTAACAGGTGTGCTCATTTTCCATGATGCCCCAAGATCACAATGATTGTTAGGAACCACTTTGGAAAAGTGTGTTATTGTTTTGGATGTTGTTGGAGGGAGGATGGAGCATATGGGCAACAGGGATCAGTATGTTTTGAGGTTAACAATAAGTATATTTGTTTTTGACCATATCATCTCAGATCTAACCACAGGCATTCAGATGAAAAAAACGAATCCCTAACAAACAAACCGCTTAGGTTTGATATGGCCTAGAACAGAGATGGGCAACTTTGATGGGGGTGGGGGCCACAAAAAAATCAGAACTCATCATGTGGGGCCTTAGTGGCTCGCGGGTCTGCGTACCTGCATCCATACCCACACATGCAGTCAGAGCTGGCTCTAGCTTTTTGGGGTCTTTATGCAACATTTTGTTGGGGGGCTGTTGAAGTTTTATGTAACAGTGTGGTCAAAGGCTTATTACAGACTGGGTGGTTCAGTCCCTGAATACTGATTGTCTGGAAGCCGTGATATATAAAACCATATACCATGGGTATGACAAAACATTTATTTTTACTTAGCTAATTACGTTGGTAGCCAGGCACCTCAGGGGTTTGTGGTATATTTCGTTACATCGTGCATAAGAACAGCCCCGAGCTGTGTTATGTTGGCCATATACCACACCTATTCGGGCCTTATTGCTTAAGTAACTTATAGGTAACCAGATCATGAGTACAACTACTGTACAAACATAGTTATGTTTTTGTATTATTACATAATCAAATCAAATTTTATTTGTCACATACACATGGTTAGCAGATGTTAATGCGAGTGTAGCGAAATGCTTGTGCTTCTAGTTCCGACAATGCAGTGATAACCAACAAGTAATCTAACTAACAATTCCAAAACTACTGTCTTATACACAGTGTAAGGGGATAAAGAATATGTACATAAGGATATATGAATGAGTGATGGTACAGAGCAGCATACAGTAGATGGTATTGAGTACAGTATATACATATGAGATGGGTATGTAGACAAAGTAAACAAAGTGGCATAGTTAAAGTGGCTAGTGATACATGTATTACATAAGGATGCAGTCGATGATATAGAGGTCAGTATATACGTATGCATATGAGATGAATAATGTAGGGTAAGTAACATTATATAAGGTAGCATTGTTTAAAGTGGCTAGTGATATATTTACATCATTTCCCGTCAATTCCCATTATTAAAGTGGCTTGAGTTGGGTCAGTGTCAATGACAGTGTGTTGGCAGCAGCCACTCAATGTTAGTGGTGGCTGTTTAACAGTCTGATGGCCTTGAGATAGAAGCTGTTTTTCAGTCTCTCGGTCCCAGCTTTGATGCACCTGTACTGACCTCGCCTTCTGGATGATAGCGGGGTGAACAGGCAGTGGTTCGGGTGGTTGATGTCCTTGATGATCTTTATGGCCTTCCTGTAACATCGGGTGGTGTAGGTGTCCTGGAGGGCAGGTAGTTTGCCCCGGTGATGCGTTGTGCAGACCTCACTACCCTCTGGAGAGCCTTACGGTTGAGGGCGGAGCAGTTTACCAGGCGGTGATACAGCCCGCCAGGAGATTTGCATCTGTAGAAGTTTGTGAGTGCTTTTGGTGACAAGCCGAATTTCTTCAGCCTCCTGAGGTTGAAGAGGCGCTGCTGCGCTCTTCACGACGCTGTCAGTGTGAGTGGACCAATTCAGTTTGTCTGTGATGTGTATGCCGAGGAACTTAAAACTTGCTACCCTCTCCACTACTGTTCCATCGATGTGGATAGGGGGGTGTTCCCTCTGCTGTTTCCTGAAGTCCACAATCATGTTGACGTTGAGTGTGAGGTTATTTTCCTGACACCACACTCCGAGGGCCCTCACCTCCTCCCTGTAGGCAGTCTCGTCGTTGTTGGTAATCAAGCCTACCACTGTTGTGTCGTCCGCAAACTTGATGATTGAGTTGGAGGCGTGCGTGGCCACGCAGTCGTGGGTGAACAGGGAGTACAGGAGAGGGCTCAGAACGCACCCTTGTGGGGCCCCCGTGTTGAAGATCAGCGGGGAGGAGATGTTGTCGCCTACCCTCACCACCTGGACGCGGCCCGTCAGGAAGTCCAGTACCCAGTTGCACAGGGCGGGGTCGAGACCCAGGGTCTCGAGCTTGATGATGAGCTTGGAGGGTACTATGGTGTTGAATGCCGAGCTGTAGTCGATGAACAGCATTCTCACATCTCTTGTCCAGGTGGGTTAGGGCAGTGTGGTTGAGATTGCATCGTCTGTGGACCTATTTGGGCGGTAAGCAAATTGGAGTGGGTCTAGGGTGTCAGGTAGGGTGGAGGTGATATGGTCCTTGACTAGTCTCTCAAGCACTTCATGATGACTGAAGTGAGTGCTACGGGGCGGTAGTCGTTTAGCTCAGTTACCTTAGCTTTCTTGGGAACAGGAACAATGGTGGCCCTCTTGAAGCATGTGGGAACAGCAGACTGGTATAGGGATTGATTGAATATGTCCGTAAACACACCGGCCAGCTGGTCTGCGCATGCTCTGAGGGCGCGGCTGGGGATGCCGTCTGGGCCTGCAGCCTTGCGAGGGTTAACACGTTTAAATGTCTTACTCACCTCGGCTGCAGTGAAGGAGAGACCGCATGTTTTCGTTGCAGGTCGTGTCAGTGGCACTGTATTGTCCTCAAAGCGGGCAAAAAAGTTATTTAGTCTGCCTGGGAGCAAGACATCCTGGTCCGTGACTGGGCTGGGTTTCTTCTTGTAGTCCGTGATTGACTGTAGACCCTGCCACATGCCTCTTGTGTCTGAGCCGTTGAATTGAGATTCTACTTTGTCTCTGTACTGACGCTTAGCTTGTTTAATAGCCTTGCTATGCAGAAATCACTCTGCTATTTCCTGGTTGAAAAAATTGGAATAGTTTGCCTAATTTCAGTTTGTGATAAAACAAGCAAGTATAGTGTAAAGAATCATTGTACCATCTAAACCGCTGTGAAATATATTTTCCATAACCAAAACTGTAGTATTTTCAGCTGTTTGAAGCTGGTGTACAAAACTGAAAGTAAAATACGCAAAAACAAAACTTAAAAATAGGAAGCATAGAAATAGTGCACATATAACAGATCTACCACTTCTTAGATTTGATTTCAATGAGTGACAGATCTATAACTCACATTTCTATGTGAATGTTGTCAAGTCGCCCAAGAATTTATATATTGGAGCTTTAACTTACCCGTAAATATTATCTAAACTACCACAATGCACTATTTCTCAACGTCATATGAAGGATCTACTACCGAGTTCGTATGCTGGCGCGGTAGCTAGCTCAAGCTAGCTAACGTTAGCCGCTAGCATTTAATTACATTCCAGACCAAATGTTTGCGGTGTTGGATTGTAGCTCACCAATCACATGAAGTGTGATGTAAACAAGAAGCAAATGGGTCACGTGCGGCCATGCAGCATTCTCTTCACAGACTTTGTGGATGTGTTATCATATGTAGTACATATGTTTTGTAAACTTTTCGTCATGTTCTCTGTGAAGTAGGCTGCGGGAGTTTTTTATTTTTCCACCTTGTCTTAGTGCTAGCTGACAGACATCTGGAATATATGTATACTGAACAAAAATATAAACTCAACATGGAACAAAATCAACGATTTTACTGAGTTAAAGTTCATATAAGGAAATTGGTCAATTGGAATAAATTAATTTGGCCCTAACCTATGGATTTCATATGACTGGGCAGGGGCACAGCCATGGGTGGGCGGGCCTATCTCCCACCCACAGGGGATCCAGGCCCAGTCATTCAGAATGAGTTTTTCCCTCCAAAAGTTTTTTTTATTACAGACAGAAATACACCTCAGTTTCATCAGCTGTCCAGGTGGCTGTTCTCAGATGATCCGGCAGGTGAAGGAGCCGGATGTGGAGGTTCTGGGCTGGTGTCGTTATACATGGTCTGAGGTGGTGAGGCCAGTTGGATGTACTGCCAAATTCTCTAAAATGACGCTGGCAACAGCTCTTGTGGAGGTTCCTTCAGTCAGCATGTCAATTGCGTGCACCCTCAAAATTGTGGCATTGTGTTGTGTGACCAAACTGCATATTTTAGAGTGGCCTTTTATTGTCCCAAGCACAAGGGCATCTGTGTAATGATCATGTCAGGTGGATGGATTATCTTGGCAAAGGAGAAATGCTCACTAAACAGGGATGTAAATGAATTTGTGCACAACTTTTGAGAGAATCTTTTTGTGTGTATGGAACATTTCTGCTATCTTTTATTTCAGCTCATGAAACATGGGACCAACACTACACGTTGCGTTTTATATTTGTTTTCAGTATATTTTGGATTTCCTTGACTCTCCCTTGGCCCTGCGAACCCCCCCCCTCCCCTTTTTGGTAGCTAACCCAGCCTGCACTCTTTTAAAAGTTTTACGATCAATCTGTAAACCTGCTCTCTTTGTTTTTAGTCTGTGGTTATGTTTTGGTTGTGTTAGTTGTGTTCTAGCTGATCTAGTTTGCCATCAATAACCGTGGTGGTTGGATGGGTCCCAGCCATCAATGTGTAAGTTTCTGCGCTCTCTTTGCTTTGATCTGTAGTTATGCTTTAGTTGTGTTCTAGCTGGTCTATAGTAGTTGGGCTCTAGCTTGCTGACCATAACCGTGGTGTTTGGCTAGGCTAATAGCTAATTGGTTAAATAGCTAGCTTGCGGACTAAGATGACTGTGTAACAGTATAACTTTAAACCGTCCCCTCGCCCATACCCGGGCTCGAACAAGGGACCTTCTGCACACATCGTTACCCATTGCTCCACAAAAGCCACGGCCCTTGCAGAGCATGGGGAAACACTATTTCAAGGTCTCAGAGCAAGTGACGTCACCGATTGAAATGCTATTTAGCGCGCACCACCGCAAACTAGCTAGCTATTTCACATCCGTTACAACTGCATATAGCTAACATTATTTGATAACTGGTTAGATGGCATTATGCATTTCCAAAACATTGGTTTACTTTAATGTAGCTGTAAAATAGGTGTTGATAGCAACTGGCTGACTCATGTAGTACAAACAAAGTTAGCAGGCTAATAAGGCTAACGTTAGCAGGCTAATAAGGCTGACGATAGCAGGCGAATAAGGCTAACGTTAGCAGGCGAATAAGGATAACGTTAGCAGGCGAATACGGATAACGTTAGCAGGCGAATACGGATAACGTTAGCAGGCTAATAAGGCTAACGTTAGCAGGCAAGTTGGCAAGCAACCTTGCAAGTTTATTTGTAACAATACATTCATAAAGTATTTGCTTATAAGTTGGCAGAAAATGTAATTGAAAACAGAAATCATGAGTGCAAATGATTTAGTTTAATTTGAAGTTATACAAAGAGTTTACATTATAGGGAATAGGCTGGCTTATCGGGTCCTCTGTATTACATCATCTCCTGGAAATACATTTTCCAACATGACTTCCGGGATCCTTCAGAATTCTGATCGGTTCTATGTAATAACTCGAAAAATAGAAAATTAGGTGTAAAAATTAGGTGTAACTTTGATGCGTTTACTAATGCAAATCTATATATTACATGTGGTTACATTTATGCTGCCTACCCTATAATTTCCTGCAATTCTACACATTTTGCATGGTGCAGAGAGAAATGTATAGACTAACTAATCTTATGAAATTGTAGTAATTTTGCTGTGAAAAATGAGTAGTTTTTAATATGGTATGAGTGTGACTAACAAAATCAGTGCCCCCCCCCAACCAAGATTACTACAAGTTTAGATAGATTGGCAAATTATTCTAACGGAAAGCTAAAAATGTTTTGCTGACATGGGCTAATTGAGTGACTATCAGTGACTGACATAACGAGAACTGCTGAATCACAACGGAATTTACAAATTGCACATTGGGTATTCTACTAAAAGAGTTAAGAGAGTTAAGACTTTTTTTCTGTGTGGAAATTGATCCATGGGCCTACAAAAGGGGGTGGAGTTGCCCATCCCTGGCCTAGAATAACACTAGTAAAGGAGATGATCTGTTATGTGAAGGGATACATGGCTCCAGGTCTCCCCAGGGCAGGGATAGTCTACAGAGAGCTTTTGTACCTGTGTCTCTGTGTGAGAGTAGCTGGTATGGTGTGCAGGGGCCTGCATTGAGCAAGAATGTGGCGTGAGAGGAAAAAGGAGAAGCACTAGTATGATGGAGGAGAGAAGGGAAGTCTTGTAATCAGGAACATACTGTTTCAGAGAGATTTCTGGACTGAAGCTCTCCGTCTTTCTCTGTCATGCCACCCCTCTCATGCCACCCCCTCTCTCTTTCTCATGCCCCCCCTCTCTTTCTCATGCCACCCCCTCTCTTTCTCATGCCACCCCTCTCTTTCTCATGCCACCCCCTCTCTTTCTCATGCCACCCCCTCTCTTTCTCATGCTACCCCCTCTCTTTCTCATGCCACCCCTCTCTTTCTCATGCCACCCCCTCTTTCTCATGCCACCCCTCTCTTTCTCATGCCACCCCTCTCTTTCTCATGCCACCCCCTCTCTTTCTCATGCCACCCCCTCTCTCTCATGCCACCCCCTCTCTTTCTCATGCCACCCCCCTCTTTCTCATGCCACCCCCTCTCTCTCATGCCACCCCCTCTCTCTCATGCCACCCCTCTCTCTCTCATGCCACCCCTCTCTTTCTCATGCCACCCCCTCTCTTTCTCATGCAACCCTCTCTCTCTCATGCCACCCCCTCTCTTTCTCATGCCACCCCTCTCTTTCTCATGCCACCCCCTCTCTCTCATGCCACCCCCTCTCTCTTTCTCATGCCACCCCCTCCCTCATGTCTCTTTCTCATGCCACCCCCTCCTCGTTCTCTCTCATTTCTCATGCCACCCCCTCTCTTTCTCATGCCACCCCCCTCTCTTTCTCATGCCACCCCCTCTCTTTCTCATGCCACCCCCTCTCTCTTTCTCATGCCACCCTCTCTCGTTCTCTCTTTCTCTCATGCCACCCCCCTCTCTTTCTCATGCCACCCCCTCTCTTTCTCATGCCACCCCCTCTCTTTCTCATGCCACCCCCTCTCTTTCTCATGCCACCCCCTCTTTCTCATGCCACCCCCTCTCGTTCTTCTCATGCCACCCCCTCTCTTTCTCATGCCACCCCTCTCTCTTTCTCATGCCACCCCCCTCTCTTTCTCATGCCACCCTCTCTCTCTCGTTTCTCTCATGCCACCCCCTCTCTTTCTCATGCCACCCCCCTCTCTTTCTCATGCCACCCCCTCTCTTTCTCATGCCACCCCCTCTCTTTCTCATGCCATGCCACCCCCTCTCTTTCTCATGCCACCCCCTCTCTCTTTCTCATTCTTTCTCATGCCACCCCTCTCTTTCTCTCTTTCTCATGCCACCCCCTCTCTTTCTCATGCCACCCCCTCTCTTTCTCATGCCACCCCCCTCTCTTTCTCATGCCACCCCCCTCTTTCTCATGCCACCCCTCTCTCTCTCATGCCACCCCCTCTCTCATGCCACCCCTCTTCTCTCATGCCACCCCCCCTTTCTCATGCCAACCCCTCTCTCTCTCATGCCACCCCCTCTCTCTTTCTCATGCCACCCCTCTCTCTCATGCCACCCCCTCTCTTTCTCATGCCACCCCCTCTCTTTCTCATGTCACCCCCTCTCTTTCTCATGCCACCCCCTCTCTCTCTCGTTTCTCTCATGCCACCCCCCTCTCTCATGCCACCCCTCTCTCTCATGCCACCCCTCTCTTTCTCATGCCACCCCCTCTCTTTCTCATGCCACCCCCCTCTCTTTCTCATGCCACCCCTCTCTCATTCTCTCTCATTCTCTCTCATGCCACCCCCTCTCTTTCTCATGCCACCCCCTCTCTTTCTCATGCCACCCCCCTCTCTTTCTCATGCCACCCCCCTCTCTTTCTCATGCCACCCCCTCTCTTTCTCATGCCACCCCTCTCGTTCTCTCTCATGCCACCCCCTCTCTTTCTCATGCCACCCCCTCTCTCTTTCTCTCGTTCTCTCTCATGCCACCCCCTCTCTTTCTCATGCCACCCCTCTCTCTTTCTCTCTCTTCTCTCATGCCACCCCCTCTCTTTCTCATGCCACCCCCTCTCTTTCTCATGCCACCCCCTCTCTTTCTCATGCCACCCCCTCTCTTTCTCATGCCACCCCCTCTCTTTCTCTCGTTCTCTCTCATGCCACCCCCTCTCTTTCTCATGCCACCCCTCTCTCTTTCTCTCGTTCTCTCTCCTGCCACCCCCTCTCTTTCTCATGCCACCCCTCTCTCTTTCTCTCTCTCTCATGCCACCCCCCTCTTTCTCATGCCACCCTCTCTCTCATGCCACCCCCTCTCTTTCTCATGCCACCCCCTCTCTTTCTCTCGTTCTCTCTCATGCCACCGCCTCTCTATTTCTTTCTCTCTTTGCATGCCAAGTACCCATTCATTAAATTCAGAAAGTATCCATTCAGTTAAAGAGGCAATCTGCAGTTTTTAGACTTCTACATTAGTCATATATTCCCATTGATTGTTTAAGAATATAATTTATACATTTCTCATACGCTTAGTACAACTGTCACTAAACCACAACCCAAAATATAAGCTTGGTTTACTCTAATGTTTGTAAATGTAAACAACCACTGTATAGCCTCAAAGCATGGTTTAAACAAAAAATGTGGATACATACTATAGTTCTGTCTATGAATGTAAGAGTGGTTCGATTTCTCCAGGCCCATCCCTCAGCTTTTTACCAAAACGGGGTTGTCACTTTTTCAACTGCAGATTAACCCTGTAAAGGACTCTTAATCATTCATGTTACAGTTACAACCAGTTGACAAACTAGGATGGGGTGGCGAGAGCAAAAAATGCGCTTGATTCATAGGGGTTACTTCAGTAACCTCCGGTAGCAGCTTGATGCGGTTATAATAAACAGAGCGACATTTTTTGAAAGAAAACAGAATCCGCTCTATCTTTTGAACCATTTAGGCTAAACAATATTATGATCCCATCACTGAAAGATAAGACTCTCAGGAACACGTACAGTGGGGCAAAAAAGTATTTAGTCAGCCACCAATTGTGCAAGTTCTCCCACTTAAAAAGATGAGAGGTCTGTAATTTTCATCATAGGTACACTTCAACTATGACAGACAAAAATTAGAAGAAAAAAAATCCAGAAAATCACATTGTAGGATTTTTAATGAATTTATTTGCAAATTATGGTGGAAAATAAGTATTTGGTCAATAACAAAAGTTTATCTCAATACTTTGTTATATACCCTTTGTTGGCAATGACAGAGGTCAAACGTTTTCTGTAAGTCTTCAAGGTTTTCACACGCTGCTGCTGGTATTTTGGCCCATTCCTCCATGCAGATCTCCTCTACAGCAGTGATGTTTTGGGGCTGTTGCTGGGCAACACGGACTTTCAACTCCCTCCAAAGATTTTCTATGGGGTTAAGATCTGGAGACTGGCTAAGCAATTCCAGGACCTTGAAATGCTTCTTACGAAGCCACTCCTTCATTGCCCGGGCGGTGTGTTTGGGATAATTGTCATGCTGAAAGACCCAGCCACGTTTCATCTTCAATGCCCTTGCTGATGGAAGGAGGTTTTCACTCAAAATCTCACGATACATGGCCCCATTCATTCTTTCCTTTACACGGATCAGTCATCCTGGTCCCTTTGCAGAAAAACAGCCCCAAAGCATGATGTTTCCACTCCCATGCTTCACAGTAGGTATGGTGTTCTTTGGATGAAACTCAGCATTCTTTGTCCTCCAAACACGACGAGTTGAGTTTTTACCAAAAAGTTATATTTTGTTTTCATCTGACCATATGACTTTCTCCCAATCTTCTTCTGGATCATCCAAATGCTCTCTAGCAAACTTCAGACGGGCCTGGACATGTACTGGCTTAAGCAGGGGGACACGTCTGGCACTGCAGGATTTGAGTCCCTGGCGGTGTAGTGTGTTACTGATGGTAGGCTTTGTTACTTTGGTCCCAGCTCTCTGCTCTAGGTCCCCCCGTGTGGTTCTGGGATTTTTGCTCACCGTTCTTGTGATAATTTTGACCCCACGGGGTGAGATCTTGCGTGGAGCCCCAGATTGAGGGAGATTATCAGTGGTCGTGTATGTCTTTCATTTCCTAATAATTGCTCCCACAGTTGATTTCTTCAAACCAAGCTGATTACCTATTGCAGATTCAGTCTTCCCAGCCTGGTGCAGGTCTACAATTTTGTTTCTGGTGTCCTTTGGTCTTGGCCATAGTGGAGTTTTGAGTGTGACTGTTTGAGGTTGTGGACAGGTGTCTTTTATACTGATAACAAGTTCAACAGGTGCCATTAATACAGGTAACTAGTGGAGGACAGAGGAGCCTCTTAAAGAAGAAGTTACAGGTCTGTGAGAGCCAGAAATCTCCAAATACTTATTTTCCACCATAATTTGCAAATAAATTCATTAAATCCTACAATGTGATTTTCTGGATTTTTTTTCTTCTCATTTTGTCTGTCATAGTTGAAGTGTACGTGTGATGAAAATGATTTTTAAGTGGGAGAACTTGCACAATTGGTGGCTAACTAAATACTTTTTTTGCCCCACTGTATGTGTCTGTTTCCCTCTACAATGTCCACAAGCTGCACAGAACTCATTAGACCAGACACTAAATCAGACTGGGGGAGATTATCAATGATGATGTTCTTTTCTACACAGAAGATCATACAACATTCCCAGTACCTTTCTGATGCGTTTCAGTCACTTCAAACCACACTTCCTTCATATTGAAATACTGTCCAAAGTATTGTCAGACTGATTTGTATTAGACTGTCACATCTCCAATTAAAAAAGTCAACATTGGCAGTTGATTTACGTCCCACTTTTTTACATTTTGTGTGGGTCTCGAAAAAATGTATATAAAAATGGGGTCACGGACCTCATCTTTGGGATCCCCTCCCCTACTTTACGTTGTTGTTAACGGCCTGTTGTAAGTTTGTACACACTAGCCTATAGCAATGTTGGAAGATGCCCGTTTGTTATGAAATGTATGTTAGTGATCAATAGTTACAGATCGCAACATTATTTTTGGCTCCAAGTAAGAAGGCTATTTTTGCTGCAGTTGGCTGCGTTAGCTAGCGCTAGTCAGCTGTACCTGCGCCAAAACTCTGGTATTTTTCATCCTATTATAGCTCGTTCTTCATCTTCTTTTTAAATAGTGAGCCAACATGTTTTCAACACTTTTATTTCCCTGACTTCCCAAAAGGAGTTTCTCGTGCTTTCTCTTGTCTCTCTGCAGCAGACATATAGTGAGCAATATGTTTGGAATATCAAATCGCAATAAAATCCCAGTATCGAATCGCAGTACATATCGAATCACAATGAATATCATTCCTGCACCTAAGTATGGTGATGATATCTTATCGTTAGGTCCCTGGCTATTCCCAGCCCTACTTTATGTAAATGTTTTGGGGTGTGAAACTGGGAATGCTTTCTCCTTTCAGGGTGGGTTCTGGCATCTGTCTGGGAGTGTCAAGGCTATTTAAGACAAGGAGTTGATCTATTTTAGACTACATGTGGAAATAATTGAAGGAGACTTGGGTACTCAGGTTTTGCATTGTGTGTAAGGTAAGAGTTGTGTTGCCTAGGGCTGTTCATCCTTGGCAGTCAGAGGAGTCTGAGTCAGCACATTCTGAGTGCCCCCTGGAAAAGGCATGTTGGGGACACACACACACACACACACACACACTTTGCTGACAAGGAGAGAACGGTGAGCTGTGCAGAACTCAAATTTCACCTCCTCAGTGTTGATCTACCTGCGACAGCAGACAGTATACAGTATGCTTGCCCGCCTGGCTCCCTTTCAGCTGAGAACTGCATTACCCAGAGGTCACTGGCGCTCTGTCTCTGTTCCTCCCCAAGGTAACGGCTCTAGCTCCACTACCCAAGCCCAGCAGCTAGGGCTGTGACCACCATGGAATTTTGGATGAGGGTTAATGGCCAGCCAAATGACTGCAGTCACTGTAAAAACCACTCCACACATTTTTAACTCTCCTCTGCTCCTGACTGCATGTCCTGTCATAAAAATAGAATGAATAGAACGGGTGTCCCAATTCCAGTCAATGATGGGTGGATGGGTGGACTGGCGGCCATTGCAAGAAAAAAGCAGGAAGTAAAAGCAAGAAGTGTACCCATCAATATGTGCTGTGATTTGTTGATTCAACTCAACTGATATTACAAAAATACATTTCCTTGCAAGAGCCAAATCAGTTAGCATAATTTAAATGAACATTCTACATTACCATATACATTATTTCATCACAATACCAGGCGAGTCTGCCCATGAGTTTACCAGTGAAACTGCCCGACCATCCCGTCTTCAGTCAGGTGTTTGTTCCCAAAAACTAAAATCGTACAAAAAATGGTTATGACGGTAATTATATTTTTATGATGTTCTTCCACCATAACCGTTGGTTACACAGTTCTATGGTAATTGTCCCAGCCCTACCAGAAGCTGGGCTTCTCTGCCCCTCTCAGACAGCCCTTGTGGTTGTGGATCTTTACTCCCCTTAGCAACGTGGGTGGATTTACATGTGCTAGCATTGTTTTAATAGTATTGGATTGCACAAAAACAGTCTGTGGGAAACCGAAAAACAACACCATTTCAACTTACTGTGTCGGTGGCCAGGACGGGTGGTCATTATGACGAAGGGAATTTGAGACAAAATATCTAAAGGATTGTATTATTAAACAGACTTTCCAAACGTGGGCCTGTTTACCTCAAAATTAAAGTCCCACACAAGTTATTCCCTTTTTGTCCACATATGACACACATGCATTACTTTTATTTTGAGGTGAGGAGGTGGGTCTAGAACAGACCCACGTTTGGAAAGTATGTTTAATAATACAATCCTTTAGATATTTTGTCTCAAATTCCCTTCGTCATAATGACCATCCTGCCTACCGGCACAGTAAGTTGAAATGGAATTTTATTTCATTTCTGGCTTCGCACGGACTGTTTTTGTGCAATCCTGTACATTTTAAAAGTAACGCTTTCGCATGTAAATCCACCCGCGTTGCTATAAACGCCTACTCCCCTGGCTGTGGTTTAACTTGACAACCCCACACACCCAAAGCTTCCTTGTACTTCTGTCTGTATAACCATAGAAAGATGGAAAGAAAGTTTCAATCATTTGAGTGTGAAAATAAAGTTAGTTATGGAGTTTAATGTTCATGTTGTGGACACACTAGAAGTTGATGTGTATGTGTTGTTGAGAATGGAAATCCATGGACAGTCCTTGGAGACTAGGCTTGTAGGGGACAGTTATTTGAGGCATGTGTGACTGAAAGGGTGGGCTGTCTTCTGGATGTCGAAGGTCAAACACAGACAGGACATTGGATAAGAGTTAGGATGTTTGGGATGCCTTTAGAAGATTCTTGGACATAAGGGAAGGGCGAGGACAACAGAAGTGCTAAGAATGTCTACTCCGTCCGACTCTGTCTCAGACAGGAAGTGGTCATGGGGGACAGGATGTTGCTCTGAGGAATGGGCGGAAGGAGAGGGCGTACATGTATACATACATTGTGTGTGTGCATTAGCACAGACTATGTTTACACTACTCCACCTAGAGTGGTTTAAGTTTACATTACAGAAGGATGTACGGTTGTCTAAAAGTAGCCTATACCATTGTGTGTTAAATTGGTGCACAAAATGCTGTTGTATGTAGGCCTGTCACTAGTGGCCTGATCAGAGGATGAGCACATTATTGTGTGAAGGCCTGTCACTAGTGGCCTGATCAGAGGCTACCGAGTGGCGCAGCGGTCTAAGGCACTGCATCTCAGTGCTTGAGGCGTCACTACAGATACAGCCTGGAATTGAACCAGGGTATCATAACCGGCCGTGATTGGGAGTCCCATAGGGCGGCGCACAATTGTCCCAGTGTCGTCCGGGTTTGGCCGGTGTAGGCCGTCATTGTAAATAACAATTTGTTCTTAACTGATTTGCCTAGTAAAAAAAAAGAAAAAAAAGCACATCATTGTATGTAGGCCTGTAACCAGTGGCCTGATCAGAGGATGAGCACATTCATTAGGGAGAGGGGGTTGTGTGGGTGGAGGATTCCTCAAGCGTGTATGAGTTAGGGCCTCCTAGCTCTGAGCCCCAAACCCTCCATCAGTGGCTCTTTTTGTGTGTGTGTGTTGGTTGGTAAGGCTGCCCATCCTTTGCTGTACCATAATTTACTTACTCTGAACATTATTTTCATGCTGTGGCCATGTTGATGGAACCGGTGGTCTGGAACCGGTGGTCTCTGAAGTAGGGGGAGAGCAGCCAGATCAAGAGTGCATCCCAAATGGTACCTTATTCCCTATTAGGTAAAAAGTAGTGCACTAGGGAATAGGTGGCCATCTATGATGCAAGCCAGATGGGCTGTAGGGACTCTGGGTAGACCAGATAGCTCTGCCTGGGACCAGAAACAGCCCCATGGAGGGGTGCGGGACTTGTCCCTAGAGCCGTGGGAGCGGACAGAAAAGGACCAGGGTGGAGGACGGGGATGCTAATGAGGACACGCCACATTCTCTCTGAGAGGGCATTGTTTGGAATAACGTAATCCTCTCCTCTCTGGGCTGAGGGGAATATATATTTTTTAACCCCTCTGGTCTCGCTCTTGCGCACTCTTTCTCTCACTCTGCTCTGTTTATACCTCAGTCCCCCCTTCATTACCCTGCCAACCAGCATATAAACACTTCTGGCCTGGCAGCTCTATCTGTATGGTCAATAACCATAATCTATAGTATGTTGAAGTGGACTGGAGTCCCTGTGTAGATAACTCCCACATTCCATACATTCCACAGGGCTGTTGTAGAGTGGACAGACCTGACTGTGCTGTTGATAGCTCTATCTTCTCATCTTTAGTCTGTCCTCTGGGGGTGTCCTCCTTCACCCTTCTCTCTTAAAGAGACAGAGGGCTACAGGATACCACTATGCAGCCTCTGGCCAGGGCTGGGCCACCTTTTTACCGTTTGTGTGTGTTTTGGTGTTACTTGTATGTAATGAGCATTGATGAATAGCACAGCAGTCTGGAGGACTTTGTCTAGAATGTCTTTCTCTCCTTTCCCCCTCCCTCCCTCCCCAAGCAAAGCACTGGAACACCTGAGAGCGAGTGTGAGGCGGAGAGGGTATCAGAGGACGAAAACCGGCAATCTCAGGAAAATATGATCATGCACAAACACACACACAAAGGGCTCTATAAGAAGAAACGGGGAAGCAGACAGATCTGGTTCAGTCAGCTGCTTTCATTCTTATTTTCTTTCTCTCTCCCTCTATCCCTTAGCCTCACTCTAAAACGGACTCCCGTGTGTGTGGGTCCCATTAACGCAGAATTCAGAGCCCCCCCTCACCAAAAAAAAGACAACGCAGAAATATCTTGCTGTGTTTTGTAAACGCAGATCCAAAATACTTCTTATTGTAATTTCTGCTCGACATCAGAATAATTTGTGCTTCTGTTGCACTTCTCCACTTGGATAAGAATTCACAAACAGGGCATTCTATTGGCAGACAGCACTCTGACTGATGTGTAACTCATTTCTCTGGTACTTTTCTCAGTGGAGCCTACTTCTCTATGGTAAAATGCAAGATTAACTACAAGCGTAACAGGAAATGTAGCTGTCTACGTTCTTTCTATGATAAACATTTAGAAATAATGTTTATCATTACCTTTTTCATTGTAAGCTCATTTACTTGTGTGGCTTCGATCCAAATAGCATTGCACTTCTGTGGTTATCTGATGAAAATGAAGCTATTTTTTGCCAAATGTGTTGCAATAATGTATTCTCTGTGAAGGAAAACTATGGTTGCACGCCCCTGATCTCTGTTGAATATTAAACGCCGGTGAAATGGTTTAAAACACCGTTTTTTTAGTCTGCATTATGAAAATGATAATTGCGGAACTCAACAT
>NC_088419.1:78577731-78605231 GCF_034236695.1 Oncorhynchus nerka
TTAGATTGTGGTAATGCATCTTAACAGAACATGAATGACAGAAATCCCATTTAGATTGGTAATGCATCTTAATAGATAGATAATGTGTCTTGAGTATAATTATATATGCAAATCTCTCTCCAGAATGCACTCAGCTGTCTCCTGCCAATTCTTGCACATTCATTGTGTGATTTTGTTTTGCTCTTTGATTGTTTATTTTGATCAATTCCCCGTTTACATACAGTTCCTTTCAAAAGTATTCAGACCCCTTGACTTTCTCCACATTTGTTACATTACAGCCTTATTCTAAAATGGATTAAATCAATAAAAATCCTCAGAAATCTGCATACAATACCCCATAATGACACAGCGAAAGCAGTTAAAAAATATATATATATTAAAAGTAATACAAAAAAATATATATTTACATAAGTATTCAGACCCTTTGCTATGAGACTCGAAGTTGAGCTCTCTTCGGGGCAAGCAACAGTGAAGCATGTATGAGAGCTCCGGCTGTTCTGGACGACTGTGTGATAATGCTCTCGGTAATCGACATGAGCAAGACCTTTAAACAGGTCACCATTCACAAAGCCGTGGGGCCAGACGGATTCCCAGGATGTGGACCAACTGGCAAGTGTCTTCACTGATATTTTCAACCTCTCCCTGACTGAGTCTTTAATACAATACCTACATGTTTCAAGCAGACCATCATAGTCTCTGTGCCCAAGGAAGCGAAGGGAACTTGCCTAAATGATTACCGCCCCGTAGCATTCACTTCTGTAGCCATGAAGTGCTTTGAAAGGCTGGTCATGGCTCCAATCAACAGCATCATCCCAGAAACCACTCCACACTGCCCTTTCCCACCTGGACAAAAGGAACACCTATGTGAGAATGCTGTTCATTGACTACAGCTTAGCGTTCAACACTATAGTGCCCTCAAAGCTCATCACTAAGCTTAGGACGACTTGATTAGTGTAGTATTAGATAGCTACATAGTTGTCTTTGCTGTCTTCGTATCCAAGATAATTGTGTAGTTTAGAGTGTGTAGTCTTAGAGTGATTATCTTAATTCACCGAGGTTAGCTAGCCAGCTATTTTGTCGTCCTTAACGTAGGAGACACTCCTAGCTAGCCAATAGCCAGCCAACGTCTACTGAATAGAACTTTCGCATTCGGTCGCATTCCGCCGCTCCACAGGTAGTATCACTTTACACCTCATTTCATTACAGTCCCAACGGTGTGATTTGTTTGATCGTAGCTAGCTACATAGCTAGCTACATAGCCGTCTTTGTTTCAAAGATAATTGTGTAGTCTAGAGCGATTTTCAGGTTAGCTAGCCAGCTATTGTCGTTCTCCTAACGCAACGTAACGTAACCAACACTGCTAGCTAGCCAGCTAGCTCCCGATAAGCAGCATTGTAGAAACTTCACACTCAACGGTACGACTTGGATTAGGTAGTGTCAACAACGCAGCTAGCCTACCCCAGCAGTACTCTATCATTTTAATCATTTTAGTCAATTAGATTCTTGCTACGTAAAGCTTAACTTTCTGAACATTCGAGACGTGTAGTCCACTTGTCATTCCAATCTCCTCTGCATTAGCGTAGCCTCTTCTCTAGCCTGTCAACTATGTGTCTGTCTATCCCTGTTCTCTCCTCTCTGCACAGACCATACAAACGCTCCACACCGCATGGCCGCAGCCACCCTAATCTGGTGGTCCCAGCGCGCACGACCCACGTGGAGTTCCAGGTCTCCGGTAGCCTCTGGAACTGCCGATCTGCGGCCAACAAGGCAGAGTTCATCTCAGCCTATGCCTCCCTCCAGTCCTCGACTTCTGGCTCTGACGGAAACATGGATCACCACAGACAACACCGCTACACCTACTGCTCTCTCTTCGTCCGCCCACGTGCTCTCGCACACCCCGAGAGCTTCTGGTCAGCGGGTGGTGGCACCGATCTTCATCTCTCCCAAGTGGTCATTCTCTCTTTCTCCCCTTACCCATCTGTCTATCGCCTCCTTTGAATTCCATGCTGTCACAGTTACCAGCCCTTTCAAGCTTAACATCCTTATCATTTATCGCCCTCCAGGTTCCTCGGAGAGTTCATCAATGAGCTTGATGCCTTGATAAGCTCCTTTCCCGAGGACGGCTCACCTCTCACAGTTCTGGGCGACTTTAACCTCCCCACGTCTACCTTGACTCATTCCCTCTCTCTGCCTCCTTCTTTCCACTCCTCTCCTCTTTTGACCTCACCCCTCACCTTCCCCCCTACTCACAAGGCAGGCACACGCTCGACCTCATCTTTACTAGATGCTGTTCCTCCACTAACCTCATTGCAACTCCCTCCAAGTCTCGACCACTACCTTGTATCCTTTTCCCTCTCGCTCTCATCCAACACTGCCCCTACTCGGATGGTATCGCGCCGTCCCAACCTCGCTCTCTCTCTCCCCGCTACTCTCTCCTCTTCCATCACATCATCTCTTCCCTCTGCTCAAACCTTCTCCAACCTATCTCCTGATTCTGCCTCCTCAACCCTCCTCTCCTCCCTTTCTGCATCCTTTGACTCTCTATGTCCCCTATCCTCCAGGCCGGCTCGGTCCTCCCTCCCGCTCCGTGGCTCGACGACTCATTGCGAGCTCACAGAATGACTCCGGGCAGCCGAGCGGAAATGGAGGAAAACTTCTCCCTGAGGACCTGACATCCTTTCACCCTCCTCTCTACATTTTCCCTTCTCTCTCTGCTGCTAAAGCCACTTTCTACCACTCTAAATTCCAAGCATCTGCCTCTAACCCTAGGAAGCTCTTTGCCACCTTCTCCTCCCCTCTTGAATCCTCCTCCCCTCCCCCCTCCTCCCTCTCTGCAGATGACTGTCAACCATTTTGAAAAGAAGGTCTCTGACATCCGATCCTCGTTTGCTAAGTCAAACGACACCGCTGGTTCTGCTCACACTGCCCTACCCTGTGCTCTGACCTCTTTCTCCCCTCTCTCTCCAGATGACATTGCGTCTTGTGACGGCCGGCCGCCCAACAACCTGCCCGCTTGACCCTGAGATCCCCTCCTCTCTTCTCCAGACCATCTCCGGTGACCTTACCTCACCTCGCTCATCAACTCATCCCCTGACCGCTGGTTACGTCCCTCCCGTCTTCAAGAGAGCGAGTTTGCATTTCTGAAAAACCTACACTCGATCCCTCCGATGTCAACAACTACAGACCAGTATCCCTTCTTTCTTTCTCTCCAAAACTCTTGAACGTGACAGTCCTTGGCCAGCTCTCCCGCTATCTCTCTCAGAATGACCTTCTTGATCCAAATCAGTCAGGTTTCAAGACTAGTCATTCAACTGAGACTGCTCTCTCTGTATCAGAGGCGCTCCGCACTGCTAAAGCTAACTCTCTCTCCTCTGCTCTCATCCTTCTAGACCTATCGGCTGCCTTCGATACTGTGAACCATCAGATCCTCCTCTCCACCCTCTCCGAGTTGGGCATCTCGGCGTGGCCACTTGACTTGCGTCCTACCTGACAGGTCGCTCCTACAGGTGGCGTGGCGAGAATCCGTCTCCTCACCACGTGCTCTCACCACTGGTGTCCCCCAGGGCTCTGTTCTAGGCCCTCTCCTATAATCGCTATACACCAAGTCACTTGGCTCTGTCATAACCTCACATGGTCTCTCCTATCATTGCTATGCAGACGACACACAATTAATTTTCTCCTTTCCCCCTTCTGAGACCAGGTGGCTTAATCGCATCTCTGCATGTCTGGCAGACATATCAGTGTGGATGACGGATCATCACCTCAAGCTGAACCTGGCAAGACTGAGCTGCTCTTCCTCCCGGGAAGGACTGAGTTCCATGATCTCGCCATCACGGTTGACAACTCCATTGTGTCCTCGTCCCAGAGCGCTAAGAACCTTGGCGTGATCCTGGACAACACCCTGTCGTTCTCAAATAACATCAAGGCGGTGGCCCGTTCCTGTAGGTTCATGCTCTACAACATCCGCAGAGTACGACCCTGCTCACACAGGAAGCGGCGCAGGTCCTAATCCAGGCACTTGTCATCTCCCGTCTGGATTACTGCAACTCGCTGTTGGCTGGGCTCCCTGCCTGTGCCATTAAACCCCAGCAACTCATCCAGAACGCCGCACTCCACCTGTTCAACCTTCCCAAGTTCTCTCACGACAACCCGCTCCTCCGCTCTCTCCACTGGCTTCCAGTTGAAGCTCGCATCCGCTACAAGACCATGGTGCTTGCCTACGGAGCTGTGAGGGGAACGGCACCTCACTACCTCCAGGCTCTGATCAGGCCCTACACCCAAACAAGGGCACTGCGTTCATCCACCTCTGGCCTGCTCGCCTCCCTACCACTGAGGAAGTACAGTTCCCGCTCAGCCCAGTCAAAACTGGCTGCTCTGGCCCCCAATGGTGGAACAAACTCCCTCACGACGCCAGGACAGCGGAGTCAATCACCACCTTCCGGAGACACCTGAAACCCCACCTCTTTAAGGAATACCTAGGATAGGATAAAGTAATCCTTCTCCCCTCCCCCCTTAAAAGACCTAGATGCACTATTGTAAAGTGGCTGTTCCACTGGATGTCATAAGGTGAAAGCACCAATTTGTAAGTCGCTCTGGATAAGAGTGTCTGCTAAATGACTTAAATGTAAATGTAAATGTAAAACACTCAAAATTTTCCAAAACTGTTAAAATAATGTCTGTGAGTATAACATAACTGATTTTGCAGGTGAAAACCTGAGAAAAATCCATTCAGGAAGTAGGATTTTTTGTTGTTTTATATTGACGACGTTATTGTCCTGTTTAAATATGATCTATTATTTAGGTAAAAAATAACCTGAGGGTTGAATATAAACATCGTTTGACAAGTTTCTATGAACTTTACGGATATAATTTTGATTTTTTTGTCGGCCTGTTGTGACTGCGTTTGAGCATGTGGATTACTGAAGAAAACGTGCAAACAAAACGGGGTTTTCAGATATAAAGAGAGACTTTATCGAACAAAATAAACATTTATTGAATAAATTAATGTCTTCTGAGTGCAAACATATGAAGATCATCAAAGGTAAGTGATTTTATCTCCATTTCGGACTTGTGTAACTCTTCTACTTGGCTGGTTACTGTTTGTAATGATTTGTCTGCTGGGCTATGTTCTCAAATAATTGTAAGGTATGCTTTCGCCGTAAAGCATTTTTTAAATCTGACACCGTGGTTGGATTCAGAAGAAGTTCATCTTTAAACCTATGTAAAATAGTTGTATCTTTTCTGAATTTTAATAATGAGTATTTCTGTATTTGAATTTGGCGCTCTGCAATCTCACTGGATGTTTGCCAGGTGGGAAGCTAGTGTCCCACATACCCTAGAGAGGTTAACCAACAATGCAGTTTTAAGAAAATACCTTAAAATAAATAAATATGAGAGATATAAATAACAAATCATTAAAGAACAGCAGTAAAATATCAATAGCGGGGCTATTTACAGGGGGTACTGGTACAGAGTCAACGTGCGGGGGCACCGGTGTCGAGGCAATTTAGCTAATATGTACATGTAGGTAGAGTTTTTAAAGTGACTATGCATAGATAATTATAGAGTAGCAGCAGTGTAGAAGGATGGGGGGCAATGCAAATAGTCTGGCTAGCCATTTGATTAGATGATCAGGAGTCTTATGGCTTGGCGGTAGAAGCTGTTTAGAAGCCTCTTGGACATAGAGTTGGCGCTCCGGTACTGCTTGCGATGCGGTATCAGAGAGAACAGTCTGACTAGGGAGGCTGGAGTCTTTGACAATTTCTATAGGCGCAAGCTTGGTCCTCCTTTTCCTGTAGTCCACAATCATCTCCTTGATTGTCTTGATTATGTTGAGGGAGAGGTAGTTGTCCTTGCACCACACGATCAGGTCTCTCTGATCGTTGTCGGTGATCAGGCCTACCACTGTTGTGTCATCGGCAAACTTAATGATGGTGTTGGAGTCGTACCTGGCCGTGCAGTTATGAGTGAACAGGGAGTACAGGAGGGGACTGAGCACGCACCCCTGAGGGGCCCCTGTGTTGAGGATCAGTATGGCAGATGTGTTGTTACCTACCCTTACCACATTGTGGTGGCCCGTCAGGAAGTCCAGGATCCAGTTGCAGAGGGAGGAGTTTAGTCCTAGGGTCCTTAGCTTAGTGATGAGCTTTGAGGGTGCTATGGTGTTGAACGCTGAGCTGTAGTCAATGAACAGCATCATTAAGTTTGCTGATGACACAATAGTGTTGAACCTGATTACCGACAACGATGAGACAGCCTATAGGGAAGAGGTCAGGGACCTGGCAGTGTGGTGCCAGGACAACAACCTCTCTCTCTCTCTCAATGTGAGCAATATAAAGGATCTGATCATGGACGACAGGAAAAGGCGGGCCGCACAGGCCCCCAATGACGGGGCTATAGTGGAGCGAGTCGAGTTTCAAGTTCCTTAGTGTACATATCACCAACTAACTATCATGGTCCAAACACACCAAGACAGCCGTAAAGAAGGCACGACAACACCTCAGGAGACTGAAAAGATTTAGCATGGGTCCCCAGATCCTCAAAAAGTTCTACAGCTGCACCATCTACAGCATCCTGACCATTTGCATCACCGCCTGGTATGGCAACTGCTCGGCATCTGACCGTAAGGCGCTAAAAGGGATAGTGCATACGGCCCAGTACATCACTGGGGCAAAGCTATCTGCCATCCAGGACATATACTAGGCTGTGTCAGAGGAAAGCCCAAAAATGTCAACTACTCCAGTCACCCAAGTCATAGAATAGACTGTTCTCTCTGCTACCGCATGGCAAGCGATACCGGAGTGCCAAGTCTCGGACCAAAAGGCTCCTTAACAGCTTCTACCCCCAAGCCATGAGACTGCTGAACAATTAATCAAATGCCCACCCAGACTATTTACATTGACACCCTATCCCCCTTTGTTTCTACACTTCTGCTACTTGCTGTTTATTATCTATGCATAGTCACCCCTACCTACGTGTACAAATTACCTCGACTGACCTGTACCCCCGCACATTGACTCGGTAGCGGAATATAGCCTTGTTATTGTAATTAAACTGTAATTTTTATTTTTTTATTTGGTAAATATTTTCTTTCTCTTTCTTGAACTACATTGTTGGTTAAGGGCTTGTAAGTAAGCATTTCACAGTAAGATCCACACCAGTTGTATTCGGCGGCATGTGACAAAAAAAGTTTGATTTGAAGGAATTGTCCATAGAGCTCCAAGACAGGATTGTGTCGAGGCACAGATCTGGGGAAGTGTACAAAAAAATGTATGCAGCATTGAAGGTCCCCAAGAACACTGTGACCTCCATCATTCTTAAATATAAGACGTTTGGAACCATCAAGACTCTTCCTAGATTGGCCACCCGGCCAAACTGAGCAATCAGGGGACAAGGGCCTTGGTCAGGGAGGTGATCAAGAACCTGCTGGTCACTCTGACAGAGTTCCTCTGTGGAGATGGGAGAACCTTCCAGAAGGACAACCATCTCTGCACCACACCACCAATCAGGCCTTTATTGTAGATTGGCCAGACGGAAGCCACTCCTCAGTACAAGGCACATGACAGCCCGCTTGGAGTTTGCGAAAAAACACATAAAGACTCTCAGACCATGAGAAACAAGGTTCTCTGGTCTGATGAAGCCAAGATTGCACTCTTTGGCCTCATAGCCAAGCGTCACGTCTGGAGGAAACCTGGCACCATCCCTACGGTGAAGCATGGTGGTGGCAGCATCATGCTGTGGGGATGTTTGTCATTGCCAGGGACAGGGAGACTAATCAGGATCTAGGCAAAGATGAACGGAGCAAGGTACAGAGATCCTTGCTGAAAACCTGCTCCAGAGCGCTCAGACCAGGGCGAAGGTTCACCTTCCAACAGGACAAAACGACCCTAAGCACACAGCCAAGACTACGCAGGAGTGGCTTTGGGACAAGTCTCTGAATGTCCTTGAGTGGCCCAGCTAGAGCCTGGACTTGAACCCGATCGAAAATTTCTGGAGAGACCTGAAAATAGCTGTTCAGCGACGCTCCCCATCCAACCTGACAGAGCGTGAGAGGATCTGCAGAGAAGAATGGGAGAAACTCCCCAAATACAGGTGTGCCAAGCTTGTCGTGTCATACCCAAGAAGACTCCAGGCTGTAATCGCTGCCAAAGGTGCTTCAAGAAAGTACTAAGTAAAGGGTCTGAATACTTATGTAAATGTCGTATTTCAGTTTTTATTTTTTATAAATTAGAAAGAAAAAATCATATATTTTTACTTTTCTGCAAAGGGGACAGGACGACTGCACCGTATTGAGGGGAGGATGGATGGGGCCATGTATCGCGAGATCTTGGCCAACAACCTCCTTCCCTCAGTAAGAGCATTGAAGATGGGTCGTGGCTGGGTCTTCCAGCATGACAACGACCCGAAACACACAGCCAGGGCAACTAAGGAGTGGCTCCGTAAGAAGCATCTCAAGGTCCTGGAGTGGCCTAGCCAGTCTCCAGACCTGAACCCAATAAAAAATATTTGGAGGGAGCTGAAATTCCATATTGCCCAGCGACAGCCCTGAAACCTGAAGGATCTGGAGAAGGTCTGTATGGAGGAGTGGGCCAAAATCCCTGCTGCAGTCTGTGCAAACCTGGTCAAGAACTACAGGAAACGTATATAAATATTAAGTTCTGCTTTTCTGATGTATTAAATACTTATGTCATGCAGATTAATTACTTCAAATCAAATCAGATTAATTACTTAACAATCATACAATGTGATTTTGTTGGATTTTTGTTTTAGATTCTGTCTCTCACAGTTGAAGTGTACCTATGATAAAAATTACAGACCTCTACATGCTTTGTATATAGGAAAACCTGCAAAATCAGCAGTGTATCAAATATTTGTTCTCTCCACTGTATATACACAAAGGTATGTGGATACCCCTTCAAATTAGTGGATTCGGCTATTTCAGCCACACCTGTTGCTGACAGGTGTATCAAATCGAGGACACACCCATGCAATCTCCATAGACAAACATTGGCAGTAGAATGGCCTAACTGAAGAGCTCAGTGACTTTCAGCGTGGCACTGTCATAGGATGCCACCTTTCCAACAACTCAGTTCGTCAAATTTCTTCCCTGCTAGAGCTGCCCCGATCAACTGTAAGTGCTGTTATTGTGAAGTGGGAACGTCTAGGAGCAACAACGGCTCAGCCGCAAAGTGGTAGGCCACACAAGTTCACAAAATGTAACCACTGAGTGATAAAGTGCATAGCTCGTAAATTCGTCTGTCCTCAGTTGCAACACTCACTACCGTATTCCAAACTGCCTCTGGAAGCAATGTCGGCACAAGAACTGTTCGTCGAGAGCTTCATGAAATGGTTTTCCATGGCCGAGTAGCCATTTTCAAGCCTAGGGTCACCATGCACAAAGCCAAGCGTTGACTAGAGAGGTGTAAATCTCGCCGCTATTGGACTCGGGAGCAGTTGAAATGTGTTCTCTGGAGTGTTTTTTTTAATCACCTCATCTCGAAGGACAAATCTGTGTTTGGCGGAAGCCAGGGGATTGCTATCTGCCCGAATGCATAGTGCCATCTGTACATTTTGGAGGAGGAATAATGGTCCTGGGCTGTTTTTCATGTTTCAGGCTAGGCCCCTTAGTTCCAATGAAGGGGAATCTTAATGCTACAGCATACAATGACATTCTAGACAATTCTGTGCTTCCAACTTTTTGGGGAAGGCCCTTTCCTGTCTCAGCATGAGAATTCCTCCATGCACAAAACGGTGTCCATACAGAAATAGTTTGTTGAGATCGGTGTAGTAGAACCTCAACCCCATCGAACACCTTTGGGATGAATTGGAACACGCCTGCGAGCCAAGCCTAATCGCCCAACAGTGCCCTGACCTCAACCCCATCGAACACCTTTGGGATGAATTGGAACACCGCCTGCGAGCCAGGCCTAATCGCCCAACATCAGTGCCCGACCTCACTAATGCTTTTGTGGCTGAATGGATGCAAGACCCCGCAGCAGTGTTCCAACATCTAGTTGAAAGCCTTCCAGAAGAGTGGAGGCTGTTATAGCAGCGATGGGGGTACCAACTTCATATTAATGCCCATGATTTTGGAATGAGATGTTCGATGAGCAGGTGTCCACATACTTTTGGTCATGTAGTGTGTATCCAGTGGAAACATATAAAATACCTCCACCTTTCCCTTGTGCAAAAACAGATATCTGTCTTGAGCTCACTGGCACAGGAAACTCCTGAGGGCCCGGAATACGCCAGTTGATACAATGTTGCAAGTTCGCTAGTCATCGCTCAGGTCAAGACTGATTTAAAAAGGGAGGCAGAGTAGAGAGATGAATGCTATTGAAAGAATCTGCATTTTCATCAGGATATTTTCTACTATTTTTATTTGTTGAATTTATGTAGGCTATTTTTACTTAGTTGACAACGGAAGGAATAGGCCTAATTCTGCATTGGCTTAGGCAATCTCTTGAGTTCGATGCGCTTATTTATTTAGTCGACAGTGGATCACGATGTATCAATGTGTCCGAATGGCTGTTGCTCTCGCATTAGTTTAATATTTACTTTTAGATTTTTATCATTTTAATTCAGATTTTAGAAGACAAAAATGTTATTGAAAGTAAATTGTTCCACGGAAATGTGCACATTAAAATCAGAACTGGCTCGCAGATCGGTAGGAATGGTAGGTTAAAATGTGTTTTTCCTCCTATAACGTCGTTATAAAATAATTGCCTTTGTTTCTGTTGTCTGATTTTGGCTAGGCTACTTTGAAGCAAGGTAAGAAATGCCTCATAATATGAACTAAAACATTCAGGTTTCAAGTATGTTTTCAAAATGCATAGCTCACATTGTAAGATGGTGGGTGACCTGCTTGATAGCCTGCCTGCACTTAAATGCTGAATGGGAGGCCTGCTTCAATTACCAAATAAAAATGATAGCTCTCTTTAATCGTGGCCATCAAAACTGTTTTAATACTCAATTACATTTAGAATTGCTGCGCAATGACCGGGCTTATAAAAACCAATATTTGACTTCAGCAGCAACCAGCTCTGTAGGCCTATGCTGTGCATCTAATAGTTGTTGGATAAGTAAGATGCATGACAACTAACGTAAATACACACGCCAATTTAAGTCCACAAAATTATACAAATGAACCTATAGACTAGTAAGCAAGATGGTCAAATGTATTTCCATTGACTGGTATTTCCATCAATGAATAAAAATCAGTATTTTGCAGTGGGATTTTTTTCTTCTCCCAGTCGATTTGGCAACTTTTTATTGGATTTTAATTTCTTTGTTGGCCTAAAGCCGGCAATTACTGGCTAACGGAAATCCTGACACACACACACACACTAGAGATGGGGAAAGGTTGTTCGATCATCCAAATGGTTGTTAGTATTTGATTACTTGTGTGACTATTAATTTGAGAAAAAAATTTAACTAGGTCTAAATTAACAATGAAAATAGTCAGGACATTTTTAATACAAGGATATTCCATGACATTGGAAATAATGAATTTAATAAAACAACATATGCAACCCATAAAAAAAGACTGGTAGCCTTCACGTGTAGCTTGTTTTTTTGTTGTCGGCCAATCAAAGTGGCACTACAGTCAGAGGCTCCATGTGTAGCAATGCAAAATGGAATCAGGTCAGCTGGAGGAGTAGGCTACAACAAGCAACTAACAGGTATGCATTTAAAAAAAAATCTGAATGTAGTTTTAATTTGACATGGACTGGGAGCGAAGCTAAACTAGCTAGCTGGCTAGTTTAGCTAGCTGTTATTCTCCAATTTGATGCAACAAAGACCGGAACTGTCAGATGGGATGATAAATATATGGCTAGCTACAAGTTTAGTCGCTAGTTGGCTATACATTACCTCTCTCTCCCTTCCTGCACACTGCTTCCACACACACCGGCCCCTCCCCCTGCCCGCCACACACTAATCGGCACATGACTCCCTCCCTGCTATTTTCCCCTGGCTGGTAGTTGTCACATTGTTTTTGGTCTCTAATCGCAGAGCTAATCTCTCTCTCTCTGTGTGTGTGTGTGTGTGTGTATTCAGGTGGAGGAGGTGAGGAGACACAGTCACTGTCTAGCCTTCAGTTCTTCTGGTCCCCAGAGTCAGACCTACTACATCAGCTATGACTCCTACACAGAACACCTCCGCTGGCACAGACAGGCTGCCAAGGTACGTGTGTGCTCAGAGTTGAGTTGCATGTCTTCAAGTTGTTAGCAATCTGGAAAATGAAAACTCTTTCGTCTCTTACTCCTTTTCTTTCTCTCCTATCTCTCACCCTCTCTCCCTCTCTCCCTCCATCAGATAGTGTCTCAGAGGGTGAGTTCTGTGGACCTGTCATGTTGCAGTCTGGAGGAGCTGCCACCTCAGCTGTTCTACAGCCAGGACCTGACCCACCTCAACCTCAAACACAACTATCTGACGGGCCTCACACATCTCACCAGGTATGTACCCCTGCAGGCTGTGGGAAGAGGTGGTAGGATGGAATGGAGGGAGTGGGGGAAGAGGAGAAGAAAAGGGAAGGAACTGAGAGATATGGGCTAGGGTGGCTCCGGAGAACGGCTCAATATATACCTCTGGAAGGAGGGAGGGGTTAAGAGACGAGTGATGTGGGCGGTTTGTCCTTCGATATCCTCTATCTCTCGCTCTCTCTCTCTCTCGCTCTCTCCAGCTCTGTGTATCACCATATGGTCGCAAGGTTAGAGGATTAGATTCACCTACAGATCTGTGTTTGTGTTCCTATAGGATTGATTTGGTCTAAGAAAACAGATTGGGGTTGATTAGAAGTAGACGTAGGCGGAATTAGGAGGGGAAATCTGAGCTTGAGTTATTTATTTATTATGTACACACACACAGTTTTCCTCTGGAGCTTTCATTAATCTATGGCCAGTGATTCCCAGACCTCTCACCTATGACCTGTTTTTGAAGTCACGGTCTGCAAGCCAAGAGACATAATTGGTCCAAAACACAACGGCTGCATTTTGATTGGCTCCTCTTCAGTGACCTTTAGCCAGGGTTGGGGCCCAGCAGTGTCATTGACTGCGGTCAGGTTCTCGCTTCTTCTCCTTCTAGCTAACCCTTCTATGCTTACAGTAATACAATGCTCCCCACCATGGAGACCGTCTACATCCCAAATGGCTCCCTATTCTCTATAGTGTACACTATTCCCTATATATTTCCCTGTGGGTCCTGGTCAAAAGTAGTACACTATATAGGGAATAGGGTCCCATTTGAGATGCGCCCTCTGTCCCAGGCCTGGTGTAGTGTTACAGTTAGTGTTTCAGTGTGAGCTGCTCTGCTTTGGGAGACATCAGACAGTGGGAATGGATGGGGAGATGGGACAGCAGCAAAAACTCCCATGAATAATCTTCCCATCGGGCCACACTGCTCACACTGCTCAACTTTCAGCATCAAACAATGGTTAGGAAAACAGACCCTTGCCTTGCCGGTGAAGAGAAACACTATATCCATCCTCCTCTCCCACTCTCTGCATACAGGACATCATCCATCCTCCTCTCCCTCTCTCTGCATACAGGACATCATCCATCCTCCTCTCCCTCTCTCTGCATACAGGACATCATCCATCCTCCTCTCCCTCTCTCTGCATACAGGACATCATCCATCCTCCTCTCCCTCTCTCTGCATACAGGACATCATCCATCCTCCTCTCCCTCTCTCTGCATACAGGACATCATCCATCCTCCTCTCCCTGCATACAGGACATCATCCATCCTCCTCTCCCTGCATACAGGACATCATCCATCCTCCTCTCCCTGCATACAGGACATCATCCATCCTCCTCTCCCTGCATACAGGACATCATCCATCCTCCTCTCCCTGCATACAGGACATCCATCCATACAGGACATCATCCATCCTCCTCTCCCTGCATACAGGACATCATCCATCCTCCTCTCCCTGCATACAGGACATCATCCATCCTCCTCTCCCTCTCTCTGCATACAGGACATCATCCATCCTCCTCTCCCTCTCGCTGCATACAGGACATCATCCATCCTCCTCTCTCTCTCTCTGCATACAGGACGTTCTCGCTCTCTCTCTCTCTCTCCAGTACAGGATGTCATCCATCCCCCTCTTCCTCATTCTCGCCGTGGTTCAGTGACTCTGGTTGTACTTCCGATGGAATGGCTTTGTGCTCCCATTGTTCTTCCATAAACACAGCTTTACCAAGGGAAGAGGAGGGGAGGCAGACAGGGCTTCAGGAATGTGTTTTTCCCGCGACACTGCGTTGGGAACGTGGCTGGCTGTGGCTTTTCCTTGGAAAAGACGTGGATCCGGCACCGCCTTTCACGCTGTCCCCACAGTGAACCGGGTTAGGCTAGTTAGGCCTGGGAAGACCAGTTGAGCCGAGTGCCTATCAGATTCGACAAAGATTCTCACACACGTGCCCACCAAATTTTCACATACACCGCAACTTGTGGTAGCTACACCAATCGAAAAACAACATGTTTTTACGTGCGCAATCACAACAATATACGTGTGCTGCTCACATATAGGTAACTGACGAAATAAAGGAAACACCAGCATTAAGTGTCTCCAGTTTTTTTTAAATCGCTTTGGCAAATTTTTCAGATGTGGTATATTTCCAAAAACTTTTAGTTTCAAAACTGATAACACTTGTAATGCCCCCTGTCTTATGTTCAGAACCTTTGATTGTGTAGTCATTGGAGTTGAACACATCTTTCACCCCTGAGTCAATCATGCAAGTTTTCAGTGAAATAACATGAGAACATTTAGTCACCAATACATCAGATGAATTATGATAGACTCATCATTTAGTCATTTTAACTAACATTTAATCTAATAACAAAGAACACAAGATTTATTTTTGAAGTGCTGAATAGAAAGAATAGTAGATGGTAAATATCACTTCCATACAGTATTTGGCTGACATGCACAATTCGTTTTTTGCGAACCATATTTTTTGTATCCAATGGCAAGTTGTGAGCATGTAGAGAACTATGTTAGTGTTACAGTTTCATTTTCATTATATACATGTGTAGAACAAATAATGAAACGGGGGTATTGTGATGCAGTAGGCTGCAGTAAAAACACATTGCTGTAGCATAGTGTATGTATGCCATGCTAATTCTGCTCCATGCAACATTGTTCAAGATCACATTTTTTATGTGACTTGTTCAACTTATACAGTATGAACCTGTTTCTCTACTTGACACAATTCATCAGCTTACAGTGTATCAGTTAAATTCCGATAATGAGTGGAAAATGCATTGGGAAAGTATTCAGACCCCTTCCTCTTTTCCACGTTTTGTTATGTTACAGCCTTATTCCAAAATTGATTACATACATATTTTCCCTCATCAGTCTACACACAATACCCCATAATGACAAAGCGAAAACAGGTTTTTAGAAATATTTGCACATTTAATACAAATAAACTGAAATGCCTTATTTACATCAGTATTCAGACCCTTTGCTGTGAAACTCGAAAATGAACTTGGGTGCATACTGTTTCTGCTGATCATCATTGAGATGTTTCTACAACTTGATTGGAGTCTACCTGTGATAAATTCAATTGATTAGACATGATTTGGAAAGGCACACACCTGTCTATATAAAGTCCCACAATTGACAGTGCATGTCAGAGCAAAAACCAAACCATGAGGTCGAAGGAATTGTCTGTAGAGCTCAGAGACAGGATTGTGTCGAGGCACAGATCTGGGGAAGGGTACCAAAAAATTGTGCAGCATTGAAGGTTCCCAAGAACACAGTGGCCTCCATTCTTAAATGGAAGAAGTTTGGAACCACCAGAGCTGGCCTCACGGCCAAACTGCGCAAATGTGGGAGAAGGGCCTTGGTCAGGGAGGTGACCAAGAACCAGATGGTCACTCTGACAGAGCTCCAGAGCACAGAGTTCCTCTGTGGAGATGGGAGAACCTTTCCGAAGGACAACCATCTTTGCAGCACTCCACCAATCAGGCCTTTATGATAGTGGCCAGACGGAAGCCACTCATGACAGTCCACTTGGAGTTTACAAATAATGTTTTGTGAAAGACAGATTAATAGATTGAATATGTATGCAAATTGCAAGAGATTTGGTGCAGTGAACAAGTGACTGCTAATTTGTTTGTTGTACTCCGTCAAATGAAAATATGCTTAGTTTTGAAACGAGCCATTTTGATGGTCTGTTTTGATTTTTGTGCTTAGAGTTGTGAAAATGTAGTACATAATTGTGAAAATTGCACCAAAGGGATTGCAAAAGACTAATAGGGCGTTGGGCCACTGCGAGCCAGAACAGCTTCAGTGTACACCTTGGAATAGCATATGGCTTGCACTGTTTTCATGTTCATCAAACCATTTAGTGACCTCTCGTGCCCTGTGGATGGGGGATTTTCATCCTATGGGGGCATAGCCATGGTAGCCAAAACTAATGGCCTGCCCAGCATTTCCATACATGACCCTAAGCATGATAGGATGTTAATTGCTTAATTAACTCAGGAACCACACCTGTGTGGAAGCAATTGCTTTCAATATAAGTTGTATGCTCACATGTTTCCATTATTTAGCAGTTAGGAACATGACTTCCTCCTTATTAGTTTCCCCTGGGTGGCAGTTGTCACATTGTTTTTGGTCTCTAATCGCAGAGCTAATCACTCCCTGAATGCATCCCAAATGGCACCTTACACCCTATATAATCCACTACTTCTGACCAAGGCCCATAGTGCACTATGTAGAGAATAGGGTGCCATTTGGAACGCACTCCTCCCTTTCTATAGTGTTGTTGTTCTGAATGGGCTCATTAGGTAACCAGTTCTTCTGACTCTTTCGTTTCTGTGATTGTTATTGTTTGTTTTTCTCTGAAAATTCCTGTCCAATTGACCCCCCCCCCCCCCGCTCTCTCCCTCATTCATCCCCCCCCCATCTAGATTCTGCAGGTTGAGGAGCCTCAATCTCTCTAACAACGCTCTGTCTGACTTCCCTCTGGCCGTGTGTGACATCACCTCCCTGACAGAGCTCAACCTCCAAGGCAACCTTCTGACCTCTCTGCCCTCAGCACTGGGGACCATGCACAAGTGAGTGGGGTCACAGGGTTAAAGGTCAGGGGGCAGTAGACAGAAAGAGGGAGAGAGCCTGTGACTGAGACAGTAATTGAACCACCATTGGTCAGTTATTTGTTTTATAACCCCCACCCAAAAAGCATTTAGTTAATCGCTCAGCATTAGTGTTGGGTTTGGTGCTGTTGCCCAGTCTGTCCACTACAGAATAACCAGGCTGTGAATGTTTGGTGGGAAAACCTGTTTTCAGACATCAGGCTGTAGTAATAGGATCTGAAAGATTTGGCCTTTTTTAAAGTTGAAATTCTTAATCTCTCTCTCAGCAATTCCCTCGTGGAAAGAACCACGAGATTTACATGTCACATAAAATCAGGCACGATAACAGAAAGCTCATGTGAAGATTACAGCCACACACATAATCCCCTCTCCCACTGAGCTCCATACTAACCACCTCTCGCCATCTCCTCCTCCCCAGCCTGCAGACCCTGCTTCTGGACGGTAACTCTCTGAACTCCCTGCCTGCTGAGCTGGGCTCTCTGGAGGCCCTGACCTACCTGGGCCTGTCCTTCAACCTGTTCAGCAGCGTACCTCCAGCCCTGGAGAGGCTCAGGGGGGTGGAGAGGCTCTGTCTGGCTGGGAATCAGCTCTCCTCCCTGGACATGGTCGGCCTGCAGTGGCTCCCCCACCGACACATAGATCTCAGGTATATTACTTTGTAAATAAGTGTTTTAATTAGTTCTTTCAAGTGTTTTGCTCTGGGATAAAATGCACGACTTGTTTTATCTATGTTTTTTTATTTTTTTTACCCCAAATAACATTTAAATTAATTAAATTCAATACTAGTACTGCTCGGCTAGTGGAACCTTGCCTAGCTCCCTTCATAGATATGTAATAAGCAGTGGCAATTTTTAGCGTGTAAATCTTGGTGGGGCAAACTTTTTTTAGATGCATGCCAGCAAAGCCCCAACACTAAACAATACATTCATTGCTCTATAACGGTGACCCCAAACTGTATTGGTGACAAATGGTTCCCCCTACATAAAGCTGTCCCAACAGCAGAGCTTTCTCTTCAGCACCATGGAATGAATCCTTACGACCGCTACACATGGATATCAGTGGAGCCTTGTCTGGCAGCGAAACAGTTCATTTACTGACTTGCTAAACAAATGTGGATTCTACTGACAATTGAGATACAAACTATATGGCTTAGCCTCTTAAGTATCATACCCTTTTATTCCAATTTGTCTAAAATGACATACCCAAATCTAACTGCCTGTAGCTCAGGACCTGAAGTAAGGATAGACAGATTCTTCATACCATTTGAAAGGAAGCACTTTGTGGAAATGTGAAATGAATGTTGGAGAATATAACACATTAGATCTGGTAAAAGATACCATTCTTTGAAATGCAAGAGAAAGGCCATTGTCACGAACCGCCTCGAAGTTCGTGACTAAAAGGGAGACAATGTGGAGATAAGGAATAACAAAATATATTTATTAACTAAAGTAAACTAAATGCAATTAACAATGGTGTGTGTGTATTCAGTAATCAGTAGTGTAAGTGAGTGGTTGTGTGTATAAATGTGATAATGAGGGGTGTTGAAAGGTGCCAACGCAAATAAACAAAACAGCCACAAAAAATGCCACAACCAAAATCTCTGCATGGAGAGAGTCTCCTCTATGAATAGGGAAGTGGTGCATTTATCCTGGAACACACCCGGGCCCAGGTGTGTCCCATGTCGCTGACGACCCTCCCAGCTCCGGCCGCCGACATCCTAAAAAGGAAAACGAGAGCAAAGAGAAATAATACCCCCCCCCCCCCACACACACACACACACACACATATAAAACCGGGCACGTAAACATTCAGGAGCAGGACAAAACCAAACAATGGTCAGTCACGTAAACATTCAGGAGCAGGACAAAACCAAACAATGGTCAGTCACGTAAACATTCAGGAGCAGGACAAAACCAAACAATGGTCAGTCACATAAACATTCAGGAGCAGGACAAAACCAAACAATGGTCAGTCACATAAACATTCAGGAGCAGGACAAAACCAAACAATGGTCAGTCACGTAAACATTCAGGAGCAGGACAAAACCAAACAATGGTCAGTCACATAAACATTCAGGAGCAGGACAAAACCAAACAATGGTCAGTCACGTAAACATTCAGGAGCAGGACAAAACCAAACAATGGTCAGTCACGTAAACATTCAGGAGCAGGACAAAACCAAACAATGGTCAGTCATGTAAACATTCAGGAGCAGGACAAAACCAAACAATGGTCAGTCACGTAAACATTCAGGAGCAGGACAAAACCAAACAATGCTCAGTCACGTAAACATTCAGGAGCAGGACAAAACCAAACAATGGTCAGTCAGGTAAACATTCAGGAGCAGGACAAAACCAAACAATGGTCAGTCACGTAAACATTCAGGAACAGGACAAAACCAAACAATGGCTAGTCATGTAAACATTCAGGAGCAGGACAAAACCAAACAATGGTCAGTCAGGTAAACATTCAGGACCAGGACAAAACCAAACAATGGTCAGTTAGGTAAACATTCAGGAACAGGACAAAACCAAACAATGGTCAGTCACGTAAACATTCAGGACCAGGACAAAACCAAACAATGGTCAGTTAGGTAAACATTCAGGAGCAGGACAAAACCAAACAATGGTCAGTCAGGTAAACATTCAGGAGCAGGACAAAACCAAACAATGGTCAGTCAGGTAAACATTCAGGAGCAGGACAAAACCAAACAATGGTCAGTCACGTAAACATTCAGGAGCAGGACAAAACCAAACAATGGTCAGTCATGTAAACATTCAGGAGCAGGACAAAACCAAACAATGGTCAGTCATGTAAACATTCAGGAGCAGGACAAAACCAAACAATGGTCAGTCACGTAAACATTCAGGACCAGGACAAAACCAAACAATGGTCAGTTAGGTAAACATTCAGGAGCAGGACAAAACCAAACAATGGTCAGTCAGGTAAACATTCAGGAGCAGGACAAAACTAAACAATGGTCAGTCACGTAAACATTCAGGAGCAGGACAAAACCAAACAATGGTCAGTCACGTAAACATTCAGGAGCAGGACAAAACCAAACAATGGTCAGTCAGGTGAACATTCAGGTGAAATTCAGGAACAGGACAAAACCAAACAATGGTCAGTCACGTAAACATTCAGGAGCAGGACAAAACCAAACAATGGTCAGTCACGTAAACATTCAGGAGCAGGACAAAACCAAACAATGGTCAGTCAGGTAAACATTCAGGAGCAGGACAAAACCAAACAATGGTCAGTCAGGTGAACATTCAGGAACAGGACAAAACCAAACAATGGTCAGTCACGTAAACATTCAGGAGCAGGACAAAACCAAACAATGGTCAGTCACGTAAACATTCAGGAGCAGGACAAAACCAAACAATGGTCAGTCACGTAAACATTCAGGAGCAGGACAAAACCAAACAATGGCTAGTCACGTAAACATTCAGGAGCAGGACAAAACCAAACAATGGTCAGTCACGTAAACATTCAGGAGCAGGACAAAACCAAACAATGGTCAGTCAGGTAAACATTCAGGAGCAGGACAAAACCAAACAATGGCTAGTCACGTAAACATTCAGGAGCAGGACAAAACCAAACAATGGTCAGTCACGTAAACATTCAGGAGCAGGACAAAACCAAACAATGGCTAGTCATGTAAACATTCAGGAACAGGACAAAACCAAACAATGGCTATTCACGTAAACATTCAGGAACAGGACAAAACCAAACAATGGTCAGTCACGTAAACATTCAGGAGCAGGACAAAACCAAACAATGGTCAGTCACGTAGACTTTCAGGAACAGGACAAAACCAAACAATGGTCAGTCACGTAGACATTCAGGAACAGGTTCCACAAGAGAGCGCGTCAGCAGCAAGCTCAAATATAAACAACATCTCAGGGTCATTCTCATTAGATTCTGGCAACATCAACATAACAGAATTTGTTTGACATTTGTCACTAATTTCAATCTTGTAGTATTCAGCGATCTTCAACAGCTGTTCTTTAGTACATCATTCTAACAGTTCCTCTGATGGAAAGCGAATGAACTCCTCTACATTAGACCCCATAGTCAGAAGTAAATACAAAAAATATATAATAATCTTGCTCTTCACCTCTGCTGAGCACACCAGACCAGAGACCACAAGAGAAATGACAATCAGACTGGGCACCACAGAATAGAGATGAGAGATATATTGGGGCTTACCCAAAACCTACAATAACTCAACCCTAGTCTTCGAGGGGATTTGCGGTAGGTAATTATGCAATGTAGCTCACTGGCAAGGGGCAAAAAACACCCAGCAAGCTGGCAGATTCCCAAGCCACTGATGTGCCCCGAGACCACTGCTCAGTCCACCGACGCCACACAAAAATAACAAACAAAATAACCATGCCCAACGTATTCCAAAGTGAAACACATCGCTAAGCCTAATAGGGGGAAAAGAAAGGCTATAGCTCCGGGTAGCAAGTGTCACTACCCTACCCAAATCTCCCACTGAGGTACACAGCCGACTGTACTCACCTCCTCGGAGTAGAGCAAGAGTCTCCAGCCTGGGCAGGGACCTGGAAACTAACCAATGTAGTCTCTCCAAGGAAGGACACAACCAACTATCCACCGCAGTGGCAAGTTTACCAAACAAACAAAGGCTACCAGTACTGGAAACCAACCATTACAACTCAAACAAGCAGTAACAAAAGATGCAAACAAAACACCTACAGCGTTTAAGAGACAGCAGGGGTTCAATTTGTAGAACACAGTTCCTACATTTGAATATAAAAATATATTTTATCAAACAAAACTATGCTATCTCTGTGACCCTCAGGATGACAAATCAGAGCAAGATTACTGGATGTAATCTTATTTACCTTCAGAGTTGAATGTATCAAACGTGTTGCCGTGATAAGTGTTTTGTTGTTGTGCGCTCTCCTCAAACAATAGCATGGTATTTGTTCACTGTAATAGCTACTGTAAATTGGGCAGTGCAGTTAGATTAACAATAATTTAAACTTTCTGCCCATTTAAGACATGTCTATGTCCTGGAAAGTTGACTGCTGCTTACGTCATTCTAGTCACATTAGCGTACGTTAGCAACAACGGTCCCGGTTTAGGGAGACCGATCCCGTAGAGGATAAGGGAATGATGAACGGATAAGAGGCAATCCAAAATTCCGATTAAGACATTAATGCGTGAGCTAAGACTGATGAAGTCAATATACAGTGCCTTCGGAAAAGTATTCAGACACCTTGACTTTGTCCACATTTTTTTACATTACAGCCTTATTCTAAAATGGATTTTAAAAATCTACACACACAATACCCCATAATGACACAGCGAAAACAGATTTTTTGAATTTTATACACATTTATAAAAAAATACTTATTTACATAAGTATTTAGACCCTTTGCTATGAGACTCGAAATTGAGCTCAACTGCATCCTGTTTCCATTGATCATCCTTGAGATGTTTCTACAACTTGATTGGAGTCCACCTGTGTTAAATTCAGTTGATTGGACATGATTTGGAAAGGCACATGCCTGTTTATAGAAGGTCCCACAGTGGGCAGTGCATTTCAGAGCAAAAACTAAGCCGTGAGGTCGAAGGAATTGTCCGTAGAGCTCAGAGACAGGATTGTGTCGAGGTACAGATCTGGGGAAGGGAACCAAAACATTTCTGCTGCATTGAAGGTCCCCAAGAACACAGTGGCCTCCATCATTCTTAAATGGAAGAAGTTTATAACCACCAAGACTCTTCCTAGAGCTGGCCACCTGGTTTAACTGCGCAATCGGGGGAGAAGGGTCTTGGTCAGGGAGGTGACCAAGAACCTGCTTCAGAGCATTCAGGACCTCAGACTAAGGCAAAGATTCACCTTCCAACAGGACAACGACCCTAAGCACACAGCCAAGAGAACGCAGGTGTGGCTTCGGGACACGTCTCTGAATGTCCTTGAGTGGCCCAGCCAGAGCCTGGACTTGAACCCAATCGAAGATCTCTGACGAGACCTGAAAATAGCTGTTCAAGCGACGCTCCCCATCCAACCTGATAGAGCTTGAGAGGATCTGCATAGAAAAATGGCAGAGACTCCTCAAATTCAGGTGTGCCAAGCTTGTAGTGTCATACCCAAGAAGACTTGATGCTGTAATTGCTGTCAAAGGTGCTTCAAAGTACTGAGTAAAGGGTCTGAATACTTATGCAAATGTGATATTTCAGATTTTTGTAAAAAAATATATATACATTTGCAAAAGTTTCCAAGTGTGTTTTTGCTTTGTCATTATGGGGTGTGTGTAGATTGATGAGGGAGGGGAAAAAACAATTGAATCCATTTTAGAATAAAGCTGTAACGTAACAATGTGGAACATGTCAAGGGGTCTGAATACTTTCCGAAGTATTTGTTCAGCACTTTTGTTCAGCACTTTTGAAATGTACAGCGACAGAATTCAGAACATGGTCCGTTCTTACAGTATTCTCCCTGTACACTAAGTCAGAACCGTAGGATAAATGAAGGGGGCATATAAGAGGACAGTGAAAGCTCAATGTTTGATGACATTTCTCTAAAACAGACTATAGGCTACATGTGCACCAACAAGTCAGAACAGTAGGCTAAGTTATGAGGGGGAAAGGGACCAAATTTTTAGAGTGAGGCACATGGGCTTCTAACCACTTACAACACAACATACACATAGTTTTACTTTCTTAGCTACAGTGTACTTATCTCCCTGGCATATTGCGTAATTTATGCAGTGGCATACAATACATATTTGGACTCGGTTGTGCTGTGCTCACTTGAACAGGAAGGTGGCTCGGTGGTCGTTCTTGTGGGAAAATTTTGTCATGAAACTTTGTCATCCAAGTATGTCATTCCCTGGATTTACGGTGATTTCAAGACAACTGGAGCTCGTTTTTTTTCTAGGTTCCCAGTTGTCTTGAACTCAATAAAGTCTGAGATTTCCGAGTTTCCAGTTGTTTTGAACGTGGCAGAAGTCATGTTGGATTGACAGCATGGCCAATATATTCAAAAAGCCCATGGTTTTGTGTGTGAAGGTTCATCATTTTAAGCAAAGAAAAGAGACCCTTAAACCCAGACTTGGACCACACACCCACTCCACTGAATAGGAGGGGAAGCAAAATAGTGATTGCTTTGCAACGCTTGCAGTTAGCCATTGATTCCTTCCAAACCTCTCATTGTTGAATTTGCTATTTCCAACTTGTTGTGTAATGTTTGTCCAATGGCTAATTTTCTTCATATGACAAGGATTGAAAAGGATTTGCCAGTAGATTGACGTGCTTCATGAAGATGACTGCTTGCTAGCTAAGATTGAGAAAATATGATGATCAGTCCAATCAAAGCTACAGTAGATATAATGTGATTTGATGTCATTTTATTTGTGGCCAATGACCTAGAGCCTTCTTGAATGGGCACTTCTAATGTAAATCTATGGCAGCACCCAAGGGGGCTTGAACTTTCTAGCTCTCCCTGTAGATTTTGCGGTGACATAGTGTCCCCATGAGTGACAGAACACTCACTAAGCCAATCACAGTGCAACTGGAGAAGATGACCAACTTCTACGCTCTGTATTTTCCGCTGGCTGCCCCTCCACCACACAAAGCACTAAGCTAGGCTGAAACACCTGCATTTTGGAGCCGCCTTACTCAAGAAAAACTAAAAAAGAGACCATGTTTGTATGCGTCTTTATTAACTAAGTACATTTTTATTTACATTGTTTGCAAACTGATATGCGACATGTATTAAATGCCAAAATAACATGCAAAATAGGCACGCAAAATATATGCCTGTTTTGTATGTTATTTTGTCATTAATACGTGTTGCATATCAGTTTGTAAATAAAAATGTACTTAGTTAATAAAGCTCTGCCCTGAATGGCTGGTCGCCACTGGTAATAAGAATACTGTAGCTACAGTGAGTATACAAAAAATTAGGAACACCTGCTCTTTCTGTGACAGACTGACCAGGTGAATCCAGGTGAAATCTATGATCCTTTATTGATTTTCACTTGTTAAATCCACTTCAATCAGTGTAGATGAAGGGGAGGAGACTGGTTGAAGAATAATTTTTAAGCCTTCAGACAGTTGAGACATGGATTGTGTATGTATGCCATTCAGAGGGTGAATGGGAAAGATAAAATATTTAAGTGCCTTTGAACGTGGTATGGTATTGGCTACCAGGCGCACCAGTTTGAGTGTGTCAAGAACTGCAACACTGCTGGGTTTTTCACATTCAACAGTTTCCCATGTGATTCAAGAATGGTCCACCACCCAAAGGACATCCAGCCAACGTGACACTACTGTGACAAGCATTGGAGTCAACTTGGGCCAGCATCCTTGTGGAACACTTTCGACACCTTATAGAGTCCTTGCCCCGACGAATTGAGGCTGTTCTCGGGGCAGAAGGGAGTGCAACTCAATATCAACTCAGATATACATGAAAAATTGGGGGGAAATATCTGTTTTGAAAAAACAATCCCATTAAATGATCACTCTCCATTCTCTAACCCCCTTTCTCTCTCTTCCTCACTCTGTGTTGTAGGTTGAACAGGCTCCAGAGGGTGGTGGTTGGGGAGGCTGGCCTGCTGAGCCACGTAGCCCAGTTAGATGTGCGGGATGCTGGGTTGGAGGAGCTTGACGTCAGGACCCTATCCAGGCTGGAGCTCCTACGCTGTGACAGAAACACACTCACACTCCTTCGAGTCAGCGGACTAGCACTCAAGGGCCTGCACACAGCACAAAACGGTACACATACACTCACAAACATGGACACTTGTTATAGTAATTGTCCACATTGCAGAGAATGTAGAGACTCATACGCACATACAGGTTACTGACAAAATAAAGTCAACACCAATATAGTGTCTTGATAGGGTGTTGGACCACCACGAGCCAGAACGGCTTCAATGGGCCTTGGCATATATTCTGCAAGTGTCTGGAACTCTATTGGAGGGATACGACACCATTCTTCCATGAGAAATTCCATAATTTGGTGTTTTATATAGCCCTTACATCAGCTGATATCTCAAAGTGCTGTACAGAAACCCAGCTTAAAACCCCAAACAGCAAGCAATGCAGGTGTAGAAGCACGGTGGCTAGGAAAAACTCCCTAGAAAGGCCAAAACTTAGGAAGAAACCTAGAGAGGAACCAGGCTATGAGGGGTGGCCAGTACTCTTCTGGCTGTGCCGGGTGGAGTTTATAACAGAACATGGCCAAGATGTTCAAATGTTCATAAATGACCAGCATGGTCATATAATAATAATCACAGTAGTTGTAGAGGGTGCAACAAGTCAACACCTCAGGAGTAAATGTCAGTTGGCTTTTCATAGCCGATCATTAAGAGTATCTCTACCACTCCTGCTGTCTCTAGAGAGTTGAAAACAACAGGTCTGGGACAGGTAGCACGTCCGGTGAACAGGACAGGGTTCCATAGCCGCAGGCAGAACAGTTGAATCTGGAGCAGCAGCACGGCCAGGTGGACTGGGGACAGCAAGGAGTCATCATGCCAGGTAGTCCTGAGGCATGGTCCTAGGGCTCAGGTCCTCCAAGAGAGAGAAAGAAAGAGAATTAGAGAGAGCATACTTAAATTCACACAGGACACCGGATAAGACAGGAGAAATACTCCAGATATAACAGACTGACCCTAGCCCCTAGACACAAACTACTGCAGCATAAATACTGGAGGCTGAGACGGGGGGGCTCAGGAGACACTGTGGCCCCATCCGATGATACCCCCGGACAGGGCCAAACAGACAGGATATAACCCCACCCACTGGTGACTGACACACACCCACACCCTTTAAACCTATGCTCTTTTGAGACCCCTCTTTTAAAATCACTGAGATCTCTTCTAGCCATGGTAACCAAAATAATGAGCTACTGGGCATTTTAATACATGACTCTAAGCATGATGGGATGTTAATTGCTTAATTAACTCAGGAACCACACCCGTGTGAAAGTACCTGCTTTCAATGTACTTTGTATCCCTCATTTACTCGTATTTCCTTTTATTTTGTCAGTTCCCTGTATATACTGTACTGACGGTGTGTTGTTTTTTTCTAGAGCTGAGAGCGCTGGATGTATTTCCTGTTCCAGAGAGCCTCACTGTTGTGGACGTGTCCAGGTAAGAGCCACACAGTTCACAATCGATGGATGGATTCTTGAATGGGTAGAGAATATACAAGTGATTTGGATTGTTTTAACTGACCTATTGGTTGATGGACAGAGAGAAGACTTATAGTGACTGATTGCTGTCTGTGTTGTAGGAACCGTCTGGACTATGTGCCTGTCTGGGTGTGTTGTGTTTAGGGCTGGGAATAGCCAGGGACCTCACAATACAATATTATCACAATACTTAGGTGCTGATATGACATGTATTGTCATCATTCT